>NW_015738756.1:0-374 GCF_001515625.1 Sinocyclocheilus rhinocerous
TTAAATAACATTTGGATGTAAATGGTCAGCATAAAAGTAGTGTGCCACTAAAACGGCTGTGTCCTGTGGATCACCTTTATCTGATTGTCTGGGTCCGGAATCATCAAGCACCGCATTGATATCTTCATTGGAGTTTTTCGTTGTCTCCAGATCTCTATGCAGTTCATGTACGTTGTTAAAAATGCGGAACATAATTTTATACCACACAACAGGCAAGCATTACCATAAAGTCTATTATCCACCAAAATGCAGATTCGTCACACGACAATTCTTACGCAAATGAGATTAAGGGAGATGTTAAGTTTGTTTTGATTGATTAATTTACTTAAAATAACAATTTAAAATGTATTAACTTTTACGTATTAACTTTTACA
>NW_015738757.1:0-374 GCF_001515625.1 Sinocyclocheilus rhinocerous
TTATACCCATGCAGAATTACTTTAATGCTGGTAGCAGGTATATTGCATACAATGGAATGTCTACGTAATTTGGACTCTGCTTCCATAAACCCTGGTGGACATAAACTGAACACACACACACACACACACACAATAACAGAGTGAAATTAGACAACCACAAGGGAATCGGCCAATCAATACCTCTCATGGATCATCAGCACAGGAAGCAGTGATAAAACATTTGAGATCAAGTGTTGTAGATATGGAGGCATACACGCGGTTAGACGTCTCTCTTCCTCTCCACGATTCCCCCACCTCTCGGAGGATAGATGCACCCTCCTCTTGTCCTACACAATAATGAAAACAAAAGACATCCTGCAGCAGGGAATCAGAGC
>NW_015738758.1:0-374 GCF_001515625.1 Sinocyclocheilus rhinocerous
TTATGTATAGTTCACCAAGGAGTATGATTGCCATGGAGAGGGAGGTATTTGGGGGCCTATCAGCCAATCAGCTGGCTCGTAATTATACCTAAACCTTACTATAGTGCCCCAAACCTTCACATATGATGTAAACATGAAGGTGACGGTTTTGTATGTATATAAATAAATAAATAATGAGTCTAAGATGAAAATTAAGGTTGATATTCCTAGTCAAGTAGTCTATAATGGTATATAAAGAAACCCCAACTTTGTTGGACTATGTAGCATCTTAATAAATTAAATCAATAAAGCCCCAGACCAAAACTTTTTGTGATGTTTGTTCTTTTGTCCAGTTTCCATTGTCCACTTAATTGAGAGTTTGTTTCTTCATAAAA
>NW_015738759.1:0-374 GCF_001515625.1 Sinocyclocheilus rhinocerous
TATATGTTATATACTTTGTTATATATAACTATATAACAGACTCTGTGTGCCCTCACCTGTCTGTGGTGTGTAAGGCCAAACTTTGCAAGTCCTTTTCCTCGCTGGCTCGGGTCTGCAGGTTCTTGACCTGTTCAGAAAGTCTCTTTGCAGCCTGCTCTGCCTTCCAGCGCCGCTCCCTCTCCTGGTCTCGTTCTTCTACAATTGCCTGCATGTAAACACAAAAGCACTTTACTCTTAGCAAATTTACATTTAGCTTAATAAAGAGAAATGTTGGACTTGTGCAGTGCAATTTGCATACCCTGTAGGTTTCCTCTTGAGATTGAGCTGGACTTTTGTTAGGACTGGCTTTGATGCTTTTAGGGCCCTTTTTTACA
>NW_015738760.1:0-374 GCF_001515625.1 Sinocyclocheilus rhinocerous
TTTTATTACATTATACATGCTTTACTGTCACTTTTGATCAATTTAATGCGTCCTTGCCAAGTAAAAGTATTTTATAATATATAAGTTATTAGCAAGTATAATAAAAGTATAAAAATAATTTTTAAAATACTTCATAAAAGTGTAATAAATCTATTAATTTCTTTCAAAAAGTAGTGTAATCCCAACATAACAGACCATTAAACAATAACAAGTTTCCTCCTTTTCCCATCTTTCTCAAAAAACACATAAAAACATTCAACATCTACTCTCCCTATCCAGTCACAGTCAAAGCATACTGGGAGCTAGAAATTCCATGCCCAGTTTCAGCAATATTATGTTAATGCCAACGAACATTATTCATGTAGTAAAAAAAA
>NW_015738761.1:0-374 GCF_001515625.1 Sinocyclocheilus rhinocerous
CACACCACGCCAACAAAGCCTAAGCTTTATAGAGGGAAGAACAGGTGTACATTGTTCCCTTGATGAGTCTCCCAACCACACCCACTGGAGAACAGGAGACCCGTCACTATATACATACACATATATATATATATATATATGCTTTAATTATATTAAATTATTCATGTTTAGATGTGTAAAATGTGTAACACTGGGTAATCTTGGGTTAATTAAGCCTTTACTTTATTTCTAGTGTGATTAATCCCCGTGTATTTCGATTGTAAACATTCACTTTTAAGTTCGTTACTGTGTTTATTTTTAAGAGTGGTCACTTATATTTATAACCTTCAGTATCAGGGCTCGAAATTAACTTTTTTACTTGGTAGCACTGGTGC
>NW_015738762.1:0-374 GCF_001515625.1 Sinocyclocheilus rhinocerous
TCCAAAACGGACTCGTAGAAGTACTAACTTGTGACGCACGCTACAGGAAATACCATATATGGACAAAGGCATCCAGCTGTCACTGGATAAAAAAAGCCGAAATGTTTTGACTGATAAAACGTGAATAGTCATTGCAACAATACACAATTTGTGTTTTTCAAGCCATCTTCTTGGTGCATTTTCATAACAAAATATATGAATAACGCAGTGCAAACTGACACCTTTTTTTACAGTATAAAAATTTTTATTTTCTGCCTTATTCTGAATGTCCCTGTTTTTATTGTGTGTTTTACGGTTATGTAATACTGGAATACTTAAAAAAAAATTTTTTTTTGCAACTACAAATATAGTGAGAATACAAATAGGCACAAAAA
>NW_015738763.1:0-374 GCF_001515625.1 Sinocyclocheilus rhinocerous
TCCACACCACTCCAGTCCATCAGTTAACATTTTGTGAAGTGAAAAGCTGCATGTTTGTAAGAAACAAATACACCATTAAGACATTTTTAACCAAACCATCGCTTCTGGCCAAAATACACATCCATAATAACCCAATTCCTCCAGTGACAACATCCATTAATCCACCAATGTATTTGTTTAGAACAAGTTTTCACTCGATCTGTCTTTCCTGATTCAGACCAGATGACGTTTTACTGGAGTATTCAATTATATGGATAGACGACTCTTATTTTGACCAGATGCGATGGTTTGAAGACAAAATGCCCTAATGATGAATTTGTTTCTTACAAATGCAGCTTTTCACTTCACAAGATGTTAACTGATGGACTGGAGTG
>NW_015738764.1:0-374 GCF_001515625.1 Sinocyclocheilus rhinocerous
TGTCTATATTTAGTAGATTGTGTGTAACACACAAAAGAGTGATGAGTTCTGCTGATCATGGCATGATGTTGATAGCATTCAATAATTTGTTTGTGAATGGCGCTACAGTAGATTGTAGGGGTGTAACAGTTCGGTACATTTTCGAAAAAGCAGGGGGGGAAACTAAACACAAAATTTCTTCTTTTGTTTCTTTTTCATTAAAGGTGCTGTATGTAATGTTTTGAAAAAATACCATAATATGTTTGCAGATATTTAGGAAACATGTTCACATACTTGTTTCTCCAAAAAAACAACAACACTACAGTCAGTTATTTAACTATGAAATGTGCGTTCTATGTCGGAATGTCTGTTTTTGTTTTGGTCTGTGTGATTCC
>NW_015738765.1:0-374 GCF_001515625.1 Sinocyclocheilus rhinocerous
AAAAGCAGTTTAATCGGAGTACTGAAGCATCTCTTCCATTGACTTCCATTCAAGTGAAACAGTCTCCCATCTTCCTGTTAGGCATTACACCTGTTTTAGAATTTAACGTTTTGCTGAAGTTGGTTTGCTGATTATGTCTTTATTTATGTCTGCTCCTATTTTGTCTTCATTAGAGAGAAAATTCAGACATGTACAATTATGCATTTGGCAAATGCTTTTATCCAAAGCGTCTTATGTTTCATTCAGTGTATGGATTTTTGTGAATTCTTGCATTTCCTGGGAATTGAACTGCTAGCGTTATGCTCTACACTCACTGTCTGAGCAGAAACACTGCAGACACTAGCAGATCTCCTTTAAGGCTAAAATTGGATTGT
>NW_015738766.1:0-374 GCF_001515625.1 Sinocyclocheilus rhinocerous
TTGTTCTATGAAAAAACGTGGTTAGTTGTGAAATGGAGTATAAAAAAAATGCTTTTTCAATTAAATCAAATGTTCAAACGCTCAAGCTTTGTTTTTATTATTTTTTTTAAGATTTGTTAAATTTATATTGTTAATAATTTATGACACAAAAAACAAATGGATAAACCCGCACCGTAGTGAATCGTGACAGAATACCTGACCAATACAGAACAGTAAGCCACGCCCCCTCTCCCCTTGTTTGTTTTCCATTTTTTGAAAAGTTTTTTTGTTTCCCGTTTATTTCTCCCTGCTGCGATGGAAATAGCTGCTCCGTTCTCCACCTTAGCCCACCGAGATCTCCCCTTCTTTGAGTACGCCTGGGAATTCTGCGGGCT
>NW_015738767.1:0-372 GCF_001515625.1 Sinocyclocheilus rhinocerous
TATATATATATATACACACACACACACACACACACACACACGTGTTATTTAATAAAAATAATAATATATGAAATACATACACACATGTAAACACACTCTAAATATATATTTTTCTCTGTGTGTGTGTGCAAATATTTTATAAAAATAATAATATATTAAATACATACACACATGTAAACACACTCTAAATATATATTTTATGAAAACTAAAATCATAATTAAATATATAAAAAAATAAAAAATAAATTATATGCACATAAATAATTTGTCTATTATATGTATATAATTTTAATATACTTATTGTTTATAGAATAATAATAATAATTATTATTAATATTATTAATTAGTAAATTATTTATCAATTTATGTACA
>NW_015738768.1:0-374 GCF_001515625.1 Sinocyclocheilus rhinocerous
ATCTATCTATCTATCTATCTATCTGTCTGTCTGCCTATCTATCTACAGAGAGAGTAAATATTACATATTGTTAGTAAATATTATATGAAAAAATATTTGATGAATATTAGAGCAATATCACATAAGCAAGTGTTTGTTGCAGTGTTATATTATAATTATAGTATTTATTATTATTATTATTATTATTAATATTTATTTTATATTTAGGTTTCTTAGAGTTTAGAGTTAATTTCAATTTTGGTTTGTTAGGGTTAGAAATGTTCTTATGTGCTTTAGTCATTTTTATTAGTTTTGTTATATTCTATACAGCTTTAATTTGTTTTTATTTAAGTTTTAGTTTTAGTAACATTAGTATACTTCAACTTAAACTACCT
>NW_015738769.1:0-374 GCF_001515625.1 Sinocyclocheilus rhinocerous
ATAAATTCACTGTAAACCACAGCTTCACGGGGCTTATTGCTTTAACAAACCATTGATATATAAATCAGCATATTAGAATGATTTCTGAAGGATCATGAAACCAATACTAGAAAGTAATATTTCATTCTGTATTTTTGATCTAATAAATACAGCCTTGTTGAGCAGAAGAGCCTCCATTAAAAAAACAAAAACATTACAAATCTTGCTGATCCCAAACTTTTGAAGGGCAGTGTATGATTATCAGATTTGTGTAAAATAGTTGACCGGACCCTAGGAAGACACAGCTGGTGGATGTGTGTGGCGTTGGTTGTGAGATTGTGTGCTTGTCTTGCAGGACGAGCAGGAGCTGGAGCAGATCTCTGAGCAGGACCAGC
>NW_015738770.1:0-374 GCF_001515625.1 Sinocyclocheilus rhinocerous
TTGTGCAAATGAACAGGACATTACCCTCTTCAGCCTTCTTATGCTCAAGTCTTTCTTTCTGGAGGGATTTCTCTAGTTTAGAATGATGCTCATATACCACTGAAAAGAGAAAGAAAAATATTATTTTTATTGTATTTTTTTAGAATGTAAATATATGAAATGATCCGCTTTGTGGAATTACAAAAACATATAAACAGATTTTTTTGTATATGTTGTATTAATAAAGTTGCATATATAAATAAAACATATATTGATGACATATGTGGTTGCTAAATATACTAGCATATAAAAAAATCATCATAGATACATATATATATATATATATATATACATACATACATGTTAACTATACATATACTATAATTTTCCTTTCA
>NW_015738771.1:0-374 GCF_001515625.1 Sinocyclocheilus rhinocerous
AACTTTATTTTTGCCCAAAATGTAACATTTCTTGAGAGTTTTTTTTTAAATATTCTAATAACGTTTAAATGTCCAGTTTTCTTATAGTGATTAGAATGTTATTTAAAGGTAACAAAAACATTCTAGGAACATTTTCTCTCAACATATTGATAATGTATATCAAATAATAATGTTATAAGAATGTTCCATAAACATTACTTTGAAAGTGTTTTCTCGTAGCTATTCAGACTAAATCCGCCCAGTACTGTGTGATTGCGATAGTCAACACTAAACAAAGACGCTAACTGTGTAAGTCAGTCTCAGTGGCATAGATCGTAATGGCGTTTGTATTTTGACGCGATCGACCCGAGTTCGAACCCGCCTTTTGCCGAACT
>NW_015738772.1:0-374 GCF_001515625.1 Sinocyclocheilus rhinocerous
TGCTGTTTTCCATATGTAAATGATTTATTCTGCCATTTGTAGACAACACAAATCTACCAGACAAAATGTCATGCTTTAAATCAACCAGAAGATGGCAGTAGGCAACACGGCTTCTATATTCAATTCAGCTTCTATAACCAGGCTCTCTAGGCAACATGGGAGAAACAGATTAGGGCATTAAAAACAGCCTAAAAGGGGTTCATTTAGTCACAGGGAAGTTCATTCCTTCCACTCCACCCAATAAGGCAAACATTATCATCTGTTTCAAAAATACATTTCTAGACTGGGTTGGGTGAGGTAAAAACCATTTCCTTTCCATTACCTGCATAACCTCACTGAGTAGGCCTACCCCTTGCCCTTCATTCCTGCTCCGC
>NW_015738773.1:0-374 GCF_001515625.1 Sinocyclocheilus rhinocerous
GCTGAAAAGTTAATGCTCTATCGTCTTGTATGCATGTTTTAGCTGTTTTGTCGAACTGTATTTTCACGGGATTCGTGCCGGAGCGCTTAACCTCTTAAGTGCAGTGCCATATCGCGTGTGATCTACCGAGCAAACCTACTTTACATTAGAAAACTCATACATATGAAGCTGTATATGTGACGCTAATGTTCAAAAGAATCAGTTTTCAAATCTTGCAGCATTTTAAAATTGTTTTAAAGTCATAATATTGTACAAAGAATTGTTAGCCTATCTTAATCGAAACTCTGGCCCAGTAAAACATACTTTGTGTGAAAAGGAATAAAAGTTGTTGGGAGTTTTACTGCCTCTAGTGTTCATTTCAACTGGAAACTGCA
>NW_015738774.1:0-374 GCF_001515625.1 Sinocyclocheilus rhinocerous
TGTTGCCTTCATTCAGAAATTCCCTGGCAGCCGTAGAAACATCGTCAGACTCCAGCAGCTTCCAGAGAGCTCATTCAACCCCGCCTGCCGCTGGATCGCATTACTTGCGCGGGCCCGGCGGCCAAGAATTCAGGATGGAAAGGATAAAAATCGGACGAAATGAAAAATAATCCCTGTTGATGCCAGGTGAGTTTACCTGCCTTTGCCTACCTGTCATGGTATTTAATCCTTTGTTGTTTGCAGTCGGATTTTTGCGGGAAGAGGAATGTAATGAATGTGGTAATTTGGAGTTCCCCGGACAGCATGAGGAGGTTTGCTGGGGTATGTGCTTGGGACAGTCGAGACTGATGACAAAATGTGCAACTTGCTAAAAT
>NW_015738775.1:0-374 GCF_001515625.1 Sinocyclocheilus rhinocerous
TGGTAGTGTCTGTTTATTGCACTGATGTGACCTGGTGAACTCTTAAGTATTGTGTTAATCAACATTAATGAAGCACATTGTTTGAAGACGTGAACAGAATCTGACGGGTTTTTATGTCATATTTACAGTAACTGTACTCAGTCCTTCCTGCGCTCGACTCCTTTGGTGATGTTATTTGTGCTTCACTTGTTTCAGTCTTCTTGGCATCTTAGTCTTATTTTCACTGAGGATGCGTTTAATCTCCGCTGGAAGCCTCACCAATGACCATTTATGTGGCGTGACATGAGGTCACGACCTTTAGGGTCACGTGTTCCTCGAGGCCAAACACACCCACTTCCTCCTTTGGGAAGACTGCGATGAGCAAAGTACAAAAC
>NW_015738776.1:0-374 GCF_001515625.1 Sinocyclocheilus rhinocerous
ACATTTGACTTCTACTCAGCCAACAGCAAGAAGGCTCACAAAAATGCAAGTGGCCACAATAGCAAGTGGAAGAATATTAAAATCCAACAGGAAAAAGAATAAGTGTTGCTTTTGTATTTGTAGAAAATAAAGATGACCAAATAAATGTAATAGCTGTGGTGGTAGTTACGACATATATCTCAAACTACCCTTCCATTCCATACAGTAATCAGCTTAATTTTTCATGGGTTTGTGCCAAAGAAACTACACAAATATTATAAGAAATAGCGTGAGAGCGAGACACACTTTCCTAACCGCTCTGCATACAGCAGCCTTATGTGCTCTGCATCCCTGATGTTATATAGAAAGCTACCATTTAAAAATGGTACCACTCA
>NW_015738777.1:0-374 GCF_001515625.1 Sinocyclocheilus rhinocerous
GTTACAAATGCATAAATAATGCTTTGTTTTAAACATAAAACGTTATCAGAATACTGATATTTGACATGATTTAAACATGAAAAAAATAGTTGAAATGTTAAAATTAAAACCGCCAGTAGGTGGCAGCAAGTCACTGTTAACGATTGAGTCATTGAGATTCAAACGATTCACTCAAACGGCTAATGCATTCAGGAACGAAGCTTTTGACTGTGGTAATGAGTGAGTCACTGAATCATTCATTCAACTGAGTCGTTCATAATCGACCAGAGCAGAGAACAGCGATGAGGGAGTTTTCAAATGTGAGTATCAGAAACCAGAAACACGGTTCCTTCCTTGTGTTAAAATCGCATTTGTTGAACTACTGTAGAGTAAAC
>NW_015738778.1:0-374 GCF_001515625.1 Sinocyclocheilus rhinocerous
ATAATTTTCTAGCTTGAGCGATGTCCCCTTTGCTCAGTCTCGTCCGCTGGCCGATGGGAGGTCGGACTCCATCAACTTCATACTTTGGCAGCATGGTATCAAGATAGATGCGCCTAATTTTCAAACACAAAAGCAACAGCCCTCCAAATGATTTGTGAGTGAAGCCTTTTAAAGTATAGAGAATGCATCTGAAAAACAATCCAATCATATATTGAGCATGGACAGAGTATCGCACTGAAAGTGTACAGAGAGTAAACTCAATCAACGTTACATGATTGATTTGTGATGAGACCACAGTGACCTAAAAAGTAAATTTTTACATTTAACCCATCCACAATTGTCTAAATGTAATTGCAAGCAAAGAAATGCCACAC
>NW_015738779.1:0-374 GCF_001515625.1 Sinocyclocheilus rhinocerous
AGCAGCTAACAGCTAATGGCTAATAGTTACCAACTCAACTGCATCCGAGGGCTGTTTGACAATTTTGCTTGATTTTGAGTTACACAATACTGAGGTCAACAAAAATACAATGTAAATAAATCCATGGCACAGTTGGAATCAAAGCTTGGAATAATTACGATTTTTTAAAAATGTTTTTCAAAAAGGTCTACGTTAATCAAGGTTGTATTTATTTGATCAAATTCAAAGTAATAATGTGAAATGTTATCACAATTTAAATGACCTGTTTTATCAACCTTATTTTTGCCATAAAAGCGGGTGCGGCCATTTGTAAATTTAATGTGCGAGGTTTCCAGTGTCATTTGCTTCCATCTATTTTTAGCTGTACAAACCAA
>NW_015738780.1:0-374 GCF_001515625.1 Sinocyclocheilus rhinocerous
TGCCCTTGCTGAATAAAAGTGTAATCTAAATAATATAATCTATATCTAAATAAATAAATACAAATCTTACTGACCACAAACTTTTGACAATATTATTACATTAATATTTTAAATTGTTCCTAGTTTGTCTGCCATCTTGGATGTTTTTTTTTTTCACTTAACTTGTCTCAATGCATTCTGGAGAGTGATGCTGCTTCAGAATTTATAAAATAAGTATCACATAAGAATAAGCTAAAATAAGCTTCAAAAATAAGTATCACACCTATAATGCCTCGGCAGGCAGCTTTGAAACGGAGCGCATATTATTTTAGCAACCAGGAAGATGACAGTCTGCATGAAAACTTGCATAATATTTGTCGGCAAGTGAGTGATAC
>NW_015738781.1:0-374 GCF_001515625.1 Sinocyclocheilus rhinocerous
TAATCGCTTGATGAGGTTTGTTGTGTTCATTTGCCTTCAAACTTTGTTTTTGTTTTTTTTTTGGCTGCTTAATGACAATTTAATTCGGAAACGGTTCTGCTCTGATAACAGTGGATTTAGATCCTGCCATGCTCTGATAAAAGTGTTTCATTGCCTGCAATGCCTGAAAAAACTTCCCTGAAATTACCATCCTGCGGTGTTTAAGAATCTGCAGCTCCCACCCTGAGGGAGGTGAAGTGTCATAGATGCATCATTTTGGCATTTATGAGGAGACTTATGGAAGCTTAAGGAGATAATTAAGATGACAACAACTAACAAATTTCATGCCTATTTCAGGATTAGTGCTGTCTGTCATTTTGATTTAGATTACAGTT
>NW_015738782.1:0-375 GCF_001515625.1 Sinocyclocheilus rhinocerous
AAAAAAAAAAAAAAAAAAAAAGGGCGCAGTAAGCGTCCGTAACATTAAATTGTTTACTACACAGGGGAAAGGGCTAGTTGATCAATTACAGATATTATATATTAAAATTAAAATAAAAAATCTAATAATTTTTATTATGAACAACCACAGGAAAAATAACTTATACATTGTCACGCAAAATAAACTGTATTTACACTCACATATTGCCAGAGGCCCATTAGATGTGTTTTTCTTCCCTTTATAATGTCACACATTTGACATGATGCCTGTTTGAAACAGAATATATAGAGAGAACATACTATTTATATAGACATCTATTAGAACTGTACAGAATGGATTATAAAGTACAGGCTGGCTATTAGAACACACAGAAAT
>NW_015738783.1:0-375 GCF_001515625.1 Sinocyclocheilus rhinocerous
TAAAGAAAGCCATGTCCTAAACACCCAAGGGCACACAGAGACAAGCCCCAACACAAACACTGGGACATCTCCAAACATGGTCATAGCTTGCATTCTGGGCATAGAAAAAAAAAGACAATCTGAAGAGATACAACACAAGAGCATTCATTAATACATTTAGTGAGGATGTCTTGGTTTACGCAAATGTCTTGGATAACATTGAGGACATTTTTTCCGTGCATGTTTACTGTTTACAGATGAGTATTGCATCTCATAGTCACACGTAGTCTGACATCAGTGACTGTTTGTGCTTGTTGTGCTCTCAAAATAGCATTGAGGGGCGAAAACATAACCAAGTCATTTTGCAATCGCTGACAAAATATTTGGCTTGTTAAA
>NW_015738784.1:0-374 GCF_001515625.1 Sinocyclocheilus rhinocerous
GACATAATGGAGAACCTGGTCCTTCCTAGGTCTGCCATTGGTCAAACGTATTACTCACGCCAGGTATACTGTTATGTATTCGGTGTGGTTCGTCACCGTGGCAGAGGAGAACCTGGCGTGAGATCAATCTGTACACCTGGCACAGTTTCCTTCCTTCTGACAGAGTGTTTGGAAGGATTGAGCAAGATATCCGGAAGCATACAACTATATTCTGTTGCCGGAAGAGTATAACAGCATTTTGCTGAAGCATGGCACTGTCCATCGATATGACTTCAAAGAAGCAGCAGCCAGGTTCACCACAACTCGAGAGATCATTAAGTGAAGCAAGAGTGCTGCAAATCTCTGGAGATAAGCTGGGGTTTAATTATGTTATT
>NW_015738785.1:0-375 GCF_001515625.1 Sinocyclocheilus rhinocerous
GTAACCACTTGCCTTTTATTTTAGAGGCCATACAAGTTGGCAAATGTGTATTGGTGTTGTGCAAAATCATATCCTCCTTGGACCCCAAAGTAAATAAAGTGTTTTCTATTTGGTGCCTGATTAAAAAAAAAACTACATTATTGCTTGTTAATATATGTCGCGTTAATCATTATGTTAATTAATATTTTAAATTCTATATCCTATTATATACCATATTACATAATCAAATACAAATGGTCATATTTATAGATAATTGCTTGGAAAAAATGTCAGAATCAGAATAAAGGGTTACTTTTGAATGAAACTCAATGGGGAAACATTTTTTGCCACCATAATGGTAAAAATTCCTGACCCCTGGACTAAACAGTAAACCCA
>NW_015738786.1:0-375 GCF_001515625.1 Sinocyclocheilus rhinocerous
AAAAAAAAAAAAAAGGTACAAAACACCTAGCTAATGTTTCCATGAAAGGCATTTTAAGAATATCCAAAGGCTACAGATGTTTTTCCAATATTCCTGAATGTTTCTGTGGTTCATGTAAGTCCCTTTAATGTCCATCAGTTTATCTTTTAAAATTAATTCAATTCCTTGTTCAATTAAGTACATTCAAAAATACAAATAGTTTCAATTCAAACTAGAAATCAATAAAAACCTATTTTAAAAAAGAGAATATATATCAAACACCTCTCAAGTTCAGCATGTCATTAATATTAAAATATTGGCTTAAATGTATACGAGTATTTTCCATGTTCAGTTTATGAATCTCAAATTATAAATGTGGATGTGGACAAAATAGAT
>NW_015738787.1:0-375 GCF_001515625.1 Sinocyclocheilus rhinocerous
AAAAATAATATTGCTGTTTTTACTATATTTGATCACATAAATGCATCGTTGGTAGACATTGACTTCTTTCAAAAACATCAAAATTCTTACCCCAAACTTTTGAATGACGATGTTGGTTTGTCACTACTTACGTTGTTTGTCAACTTGAAGATGTCCAAATAGTCTTAATTTTGAACAATGTGTTATATTTTAATCCTATGACATTCATACATTTTGAAGTATTGCCTACGTGTCTGAATAATTTTTGTGGTCATTGTGCACTATTCTTTCAAGCCCCAGGGTCATATCTTGTTTCTGTCCCACCAGGGATGAAGTCTCCTCACAGACTGCTGGACCCTGATGTTCTTGCTGTGGAGCAGGAGAACCAAAGGCTTG
>NW_015738788.1:0-374 GCF_001515625.1 Sinocyclocheilus rhinocerous
TTGATCAAATAAATGCAGCCTCGGTGAGCAGAAGAGACTTCTTTTGAAACAAAAAAATCTTAATGATCCCAAACGTTTAAACTGTAGTGTATATGTTAGTCTATAGTTTAAAGATTTTTGGATATAATCTTATTAATTTAGCATAGACTTCTGAGGTCAGGTGGTTTCAGGGCTAGTGATATAATATATAAAATATAATTTTTAAACAGATATACAGAAAATCAAATGTTAAGTGCATTGTAGCGATCATAATATTTACTTTTGTTTTTACTATTTATTTATATTTAATGCACATCTAAGTAGCTGACCAGGTTACAGTTCACTGAAAGTTCAGTCAAACCAAAATTTATTCAGACACCTTCAACATTTCTCAC
>NW_015738789.1:0-375 GCF_001515625.1 Sinocyclocheilus rhinocerous
AAAAATGCATGACAGAAATCTGATGCTACATTTTCCAATGATGTAACAAGATACTAAAATCGTGTCAGGTGTTTTCTTTAGGTCAAATGATCAGTTTTACTGTTTAACAAAACCCATGTTGCAGCTGTTAATAAGTCTGTTTTATTTACTTGCCAAAGCCATTTCCAATTGGTGCTTGGCGAATGCTAATATTTAACAACAAAAAAAAGAATGTTAGAAAAAAAGGAAACACAGGATGAAAAAGAAACCAGCCAAAGAAAGAAGGCCAAATAGTTGAAGAGTGGACTGTACTGTGGTGGCATTTGGACAAAGCTGCTCTCTAAGCCTCTTCACAAAGATTAGAGCAGAATGTGTGTGAGAGACAAAGATAGAGAG
>NW_015738790.1:0-375 GCF_001515625.1 Sinocyclocheilus rhinocerous
GATGCATAAATATCAATTTCAAAAAATTGACACTTATGACTGGTTTTGTGCGCTCAAAACGTTGAGCACAATAACGTGTGCAAACTTAATTTTGATCAACTTCTCTTATCTGCACTCATTCTGCTTCTCCAGTGAATGTATCTTCTTGATTTAAGTATGTTTAGACATTTGTACTGGAAAACAAGACAGAAATAGAGGGGGAAAAAAACCCTTGCATCTTGACAAATATTTTTGTCGTCAAGCAGTATGGCTGGGCAATATGGAAAAAAATTTAAATTGCGATTTTTTTTAGAACATTTTACTAGTCAACTTGAAAATGTAACTACAACACGATTCAAGTAAATTTCTCTTTATTAACCCTCTTGTTAAACTAGA
>NW_015738791.1:0-375 GCF_001515625.1 Sinocyclocheilus rhinocerous
AATAAGGGCAAGGAAGGCACATGGGGAGCAAAACACACACAGACACGGAACAGAGTCTGACAGATATAAACACCCCGATATACAGTATATTTGAAGACCTAAGTTTCTTACTCAAATTACCCACACACAGAGATTTCACTCCTCTAGCACATTAGCAATTCATTTGTTCTTCTCGTAGGGCAGGGGCGGGGGAATCCCAGTCTTCTGACACTTCCCAAATCAATCACGTTGTTTTTACCCTCTCGACAGAGATAAGGTGCAAAGAGAGCAAAAATTCCACACCATTAGGTCACTGTAAGAGAAAGTGTCTAGACGTTTATTTGTGTCTCATGTCTCTCAGTCTCTCTTTGAAGGCGCGGGGTGGCCCCTCTGTCA
>NW_015738792.1:0-375 GCF_001515625.1 Sinocyclocheilus rhinocerous
CATACATGTATGTGAATCAGCCTATACTGTATATCATCTGGAAATGTATACAATCTGTAAAATATTAACAATTACACACTTATTTTTTATTTAAGGTTCATACACTTATGTTTACAAGTTACTGAAATTCTTTGACTGCAACCTTATAAGGGTTTTGTATGTTTTCCAGTAGTTTACATATAAAGTTTTGTTGTCATTTTGAAATCATTCTGCCAAAGAAACTGAATTTTGTGCATTGCAAAAAATACACGATCACTGTGGTCATATAAATAAATAAATAATTCTGTTTAGACTGGGCATAATTGTTTTAGAGATACATAGCTCTATGATACATGTTGTGTGTAGTGTTTGTTGGGAAAAACTGACATCTAATGG
>NW_015738793.1:0-375 GCF_001515625.1 Sinocyclocheilus rhinocerous
ACACTGAGTGTACAGACTATACACAGGAGGGGCAAACTCCCTTTTTAGATTCAGTCTGTGTGCTTATAGGACAAATGTCCATTTCTGATGTGCAGGAGGTCCGCATTAATTTGTCCCTTTTTAACGAGTTTGTTTTTTTAATCAACCCTTGCTACTGCATTTTTAAAAAGTATTAATTGTCCCCAGTGTTCAAAAGTGTGATAAAGTTTACACTTACAAACCTCTCAGACTGAAAATGGAGCAGCACGCATTAGGCCTGTACTACATTTCACAACATCTCTTGAGAGAATAAGAGGAAGAGCGCAAAACAAGGGTGTCTTATTACCTCCTCAAACTTCTCCACTACGTATTCATTCAATGTATATGAAAAAAGAT
>NW_015738794.1:0-375 GCF_001515625.1 Sinocyclocheilus rhinocerous
ATAAAGTTTAGGAGAAAGTGCTTGAGCTAGGAAAGCGTCAAGTTCGTTACGACGCAAAATTCTTACTCCTGGCCATTGTAACATAAACCTGAAGTAAAACACAAAGGAGTGAAATATTACAAAAAAAAAACAACAGCTGATACTGAAGGCCCTTTCTGCAAATAGATTAAACCATTTGTAATTGTAGGAAAGCATTTAACATTGCATTCCACAGCGTGTTTTATGTCTTTCCAAGATTTTAGAAGCTGTTTAGATTCTCACCGTAGCACGCAACACAGCACCATGAGAGGTGTGGGGACATTGGCAGGGTTCAGCATAGCTGGAGTGTCCGACCTCATGCAGGCCAAGAAAGCCCTCATCCTCCGGTTCTTGTCC
>NW_015738795.1:0-375 GCF_001515625.1 Sinocyclocheilus rhinocerous
AGTTAAAAATGTTTTTACATTTTTAGATTCTTCCCAATACTGTTGTCAATACTGGTCTTCCATCTACTCTTACTGAAAGTAAACAATATTTGTTTCGAACCTGGAGCAGAAATGATGAATTTAACTGCTTGTCGGTGGCCATGGTAACAGAGCTGAGCTGAAGCAAGAGAGCAGTATGGTATAGAGCAGGACTCTGAACCTGCCAAAAAACAAAACAATGTAGATAAAAAATTTTTTTTTAGAAGTTTCACGATCCAAAACCACTCAAGAATAGTTCATTTTAGTGGGAAAAAACACTCACTAAGGGACAGGGGAACTGAGAAGATTGCACCACTTCCTGTTCCCACCCACAACCGCCAACTGACCACAGACAAG
>NW_015738796.1:0-375 GCF_001515625.1 Sinocyclocheilus rhinocerous
GCTCGAGCCTCAACCTCTACCGTCAGTCCACTATTCCAGCAGTTCATCATCACTCTACATAAAGCAACATTTAGATTAGATTTAACATTAATCCTTTAAAAAAAAAACAACAACATCATACTACAATGATTCATAAATAAAAATTAGTTACATAAAAATTTATATTATTAATAATAATAATAATATTAATAATAAATTCAGCTTAAATTTAACATAACACACTACAATGTATAAACTATAACATACAATTATCAAAATGTTTATTATTATTATTATTTTAAATTTAATTCAAAACAACAATGATTTATAAACTAGAATTAGTTACATTAAAATTATTATTAATAATAATAATAAAAGTCAGCTTAAATTTAATAT
>NW_015738797.1:0-375 GCF_001515625.1 Sinocyclocheilus rhinocerous
AAAGAAAGAAAGAAAGAAAGAGAGACTTTAAAGACTTTGCCTCATTTCAGAACACCACTGATATGTACAAATACAATCATATTATGTCAACAATATTCTTTATATATGCAACTTTATAACAGCATACGTTCATACAAAAAATGTACTATAGTATCAACATGTATTGATCAGTTATAGGATGGATACACGTACATGACATATACAGTATGTCCAAAATTTAAATAAACATACATATAATCATATACACATACATATTTGCATGGACGAGATATGTGTTAATATATGAAACTGCTCCAGTTTGTACTAGGTTTCATATGTTTTTACTTCATATGACAATAAATTTCATATTGTCATACATTTGTTTATGGACCCACA
>NW_015738798.1:0-375 GCF_001515625.1 Sinocyclocheilus rhinocerous
ATAAATAAATAATACAAATAAAAGAAATCTCTTCATATAAACAAAGGCATTCATATAAACCCCCACCACCAACTGTATCGCGATTGATTTTATTAATAACCAGTGTTTCAAACAGTTCAAATGCAGGTCAAATTGACCCGAACACAAAAGCAGGGTTAAAGCTGAATTGCAAAAGTGCCAGCTTCAAAAATTATATAATTTCACTAGACAAATACTGAAAAAAATGGCTGTTAAGCTTAAAACAAATACCAAAATCTGCCACGGGAACAGAACAAATGCATCTGTATTAAAGACACTTTCCCTGAAAACAAGTACTACTGTGCAGCTTTGCTTCTCGGGTAAATTCATTTTGTTTTAAAGGGGTGGTTCATTGCG
>NW_015738799.1:0-375 GCF_001515625.1 Sinocyclocheilus rhinocerous
AAATAATTAACATTTTGCAGATTCTGCAAGGTGTATGTAAACTTTATGCTTTATGCAACTGTATGATGGAATGTAAAGAAGTGTTTTGTGGTGCAGCTGCAGCTGGAGGTGGCGCTGCTGCGAGGGGAGCTGCAGGCTGAACAGGAGCGTCTGCGCAGACACACAGAGCAGCTGCAGGTGCTGCAGGAGAAGCACAGGCAGCGCAAGAGCCAGCGCTTGGCCAGCAGACAGAAGGTCTGCCTCTGATCTGTTCACCCTTATGATGCATGATTACTGTAGGGATGCACGATAATATCGAACCGATATCAGAATCGGCCGATAATGGCTTTCAAGGCACAATATGTCATTTTTTGCCGCTAGAGGGCGCGTATTCAA
>NW_015738800.1:0-374 GCF_001515625.1 Sinocyclocheilus rhinocerous
TAATATTAATTAACTACATGTACTTACTATATGGTTAGGTTTAGGGTTGCTTACATGTAATTACACTTAATTTATTAGTATTATAATAGTTAGTACATGTAAAATATGTAACAAGGACACCTTAAAATGAAGTGTTACCGGAACTTTCCTCAGCATTGGTCATAATCATGCATAGACTACTTCAGACCCACCTGACGTTTATATGCAACAAGTGTAACAGTAAAATTGAACTATTCTCATAAGCAGATTACATATAACGACTCTACATACATGTCAATATCATTCATTCTAAATTTGAACTGAACAAATGTCATCAAATGGCTTGTTTGTGACTTAAATGTGACCCTGGACCACAAAACCAGTCATAAGGGTCA
>NW_015738801.1:0-375 GCF_001515625.1 Sinocyclocheilus rhinocerous
TCTTTGTAATTATTTGTGAAAATTACTAGCAATTTCTGAGTGAAAATATTTTTCAGTGTAGGGATCGTTTGAAGTTAAAGAACCAGCCAATTAAAAACCGATTTGGGCCTGATGTGGGAAAATATTTGAAATGAAATTACAAACATTTTTGTTTCTTATATGCAAGCCCTTCAGCACTGGATCGGTGAAGACTGAAGACTGTGAAGAGTGAAGACTGATCTGTGCTGCTTTCTTTTGTTTCAGAGACTAAAAAAGTCCATCACACCGTTTTCTCTGGACGATGACTCCGAGCAGAAAGGAGTCATTATCATCAGCTCCATCGTACCTCTATCTGACAAAGCACCAATCCAGACTAACTTATGAACTGCCACTGGA
>NW_015738802.1:0-375 GCF_001515625.1 Sinocyclocheilus rhinocerous
CCGATGGGCTTGACCCTTGACCCCTAGCTCAGCCGAACTTCAGCGTCCTGACTGATGACGCCGAGATTAGCGCTCCACGCAGACACGCCGCCACACGTCTGGCCACAGCTTCGCTATTGCGACATCAATTCACAAAAGCTCCTATTTTTTCCACACATAGGTTACAGGCCAATTCTCGGTGTAACCTTTGAACTTTAGCAGTGGAAGAGCAAGTCTGTTATCCAAGTGCCTGATTGGAGCAGCCATCACTGAAATGTGATTAGAACTCCACCAAACAAACATGGCGGCCTTCATTGGATTCCTGTCAAGTCCATGCAAACCAAAGGTGAGAGATGTAATTTGTTTGTCCCGTTGGTTTAATTTAAGCTGATACCT
>NW_015738803.1:0-374 GCF_001515625.1 Sinocyclocheilus rhinocerous
AGAGAGAGAGAGAGAGAGAGAGAGAGAGAGATCCTTCCCAAATATACCCAAAATATTTGTTTAGCATAAACCTTTTCATATCTGATGTTTTATGTGACATGTGGCGAATTAAGTCATGCACATACTGTATATTCTTGTGGCAGCAGTGAAGTCAGTCCACAAAACACAGCACAGAGATTTACATACATCAGGAGATACTGGACATTCACTCTTCAGGTGACTCATTTTTGATTCAGTTTCTTGTTGTTAACGTTAAAAATAGTATTAAGTTCAAAAAGACTGAGCTGTTTGTTTTATTGAGCAGAAGTAACAATTTAAATAAATTTGCTAATGGAAAATATGACACATAATTTGATTTTGCATCTGAATGTAGT
>NW_015738804.1:0-375 GCF_001515625.1 Sinocyclocheilus rhinocerous
AATGAGTTCTTCCTCTGCTTGACTTGTTTGGGACTCATCCTGCTTGTATTTTTGTTTTACTTCATGTTTTCAGAGTAACTAATGTAAAGCAACTGAAAGCTACATGATTATACACTTTCAACTATGGTATAAACATGATATAAACGGTATAGCGAAATATTTAATGGGATAGTGGAAAATTTGTGTCTTCATTTACTCTTGTATTTATCATCCATACAAAATAAATGTCACCTTCACTGTGTAAAAATTACATTTAATAACATTATTACCATTTAATTGTTCTTTAAAACTTGGCAGAAAAATTACAATAAAATTACAATTAACACTCATAAATTAACACTTTCTTTTTTTAATTATCCTATCCAATGTGGTTAC
>NW_015738805.1:0-375 GCF_001515625.1 Sinocyclocheilus rhinocerous
AAATATCTTCTTTTGTGTTCAACAGAAGAAAAAAATTCATACAGGTTTGAAACAACTTGATGGTGAGTAAATTATGACAGGATTTTCATTTTTGGGTGATTTATCCAGTATGTTTGCTCACTATAAGCCAGACGTAAAAAAAAAAACAGGAAATAACAACAAACATCAACCTCGCCATCATTTTAATCACCGGTGTTGAGTGAATGTGCTGGTTAACGCTGGTTAACAATCTTAGAATCACATGTATGGGCCATACAGACCTGGTTTCATAATTTGTCAAAACGTGTCATGTCTTGTCACAGCTTGACATGAGCTGAATGATAGGCCACTTCAAGGGAAGAGTTACTGCATTTAGAAAAGCTCCAGTCTGCCCTG
>NW_015738806.1:0-375 GCF_001515625.1 Sinocyclocheilus rhinocerous
AACTTACTCTAAGGCAATTATTAGTGGTGTTTACTAAGGTAAGCAGCGCTATTACAATTGCTCAGGCTAACGGTTAGGGATTTGAGAAAACCACTAAACTAACTACATAACTTTGGGATGTAACTTGTCCTGTACTTTTCTGCAATGATACCTCAAAATAAATGGCTTGTTCAGAAGAGGTGTGCTATTACTTTTCTAAGCAATCTGGACAATAAAACAGTTGAAAAAATGTTGCACTGAAGGAGAAACATCTCATATAGGGACCAGAATATCAGAAATGTTTTTTTTTCCTAATTTTTGTTTTGCAAAGCACTTAAAACGTGTCTCTCCCCTCACTCAAACTGTGTCCTGTGCACTCTCAAATCTCTCTGTGCT
>NW_015738807.1:0-375 GCF_001515625.1 Sinocyclocheilus rhinocerous
GCCCTCTCTGGCAGCCTTCAGGAGCGGGTAGGTGATTCTCCCTGCCTTCCCGGCTGTTTCAATGACCTGTTCAGCATATTTCTGAAACTGGTTTTCCTCCTCAACGATGAGAGCGGTGTTCTTTGCCACAAAGTGCTTCTCTTCTTTTTTCGTACGGTGATGCCTTGCATGTTTTTCAGCCTTCACAAAACCAGTGTTGCATTTGAAAGAAATCATAGTTAAATGTATAGTATGAAACGTATAAAAGGAACAGTTCACCCAAAGATAAAAATTTGCTGAAAATGTAGTCACCCTCAGCCCATCCAAGATGTATATGAGTTTGTTTCTTCGTCGAAACAGATTTGGAGAAATGTAGCATTACATCACTTGCTCACC
>NW_015738808.1:0-375 GCF_001515625.1 Sinocyclocheilus rhinocerous
AACTTAGTTTGCTTATACATCGATTCTGTCACAGACAGTTCAACTAATATGCCAGTCAATATAACATATTAATATTTTACTTTATTAGACAATAAAAAATTATTTCAGAACACACCCAGACTGTATTAACGTTACTCTAAACTGTTGACAGGCCCATTATATGAGCTAAAGCGAAACAACATCCCTATCGACCTCATCCAATGTCATTTATAAGCGGTCAAATTAATCAACACAGAAGTGTTACGTGTGTGTCCAGCACAAATAACCCATCTGAAGAGGTTCTAGTTCATGTAAGTGTCGTTCTAAGCGAGCCGAGGCCTGTTCCTCGTCTCTCATCCTCGGTGTTTCCTTACCGCTGTCGCCGATGATGAGCAG
>NW_015738809.1:0-375 GCF_001515625.1 Sinocyclocheilus rhinocerous
CTCTCAATTTTTTTTTAGTTGACATAATGCAACTAAATTTGCAATGTGATTTATTTAGGCAAATTTATGTTGTTACTCCTTTTAAATTA
The DNA here is from genome assembly GCF_001515625.1 of Sinocyclocheilus rhinocerous. Lineage (NCBI taxonomy): Eukaryota > Metazoa > Chordata > Actinopteri > Cypriniformes > Cyprinidae > Sinocyclocheilus > Sinocyclocheilus rhinocerous. The sequence goes on from NW_015738809.1 coordinate 90, forward strand.
AGGAACTATTACAATAATAATAATTTTAAAAGAAAATGACATAATATAGAAGCCTGTTCAGCATAAAAAAGCATTCAATAATAATAATACTTTTATTAATTTTATTTGATCAATTTAGTAATTGTGACTTCACAAATCTTTTTCTTCTTCTTGCAACTCAGATTTTACATCTCGCAATTTTGAGTTTACATCTCGCAATTCCGTTTTTTTCAGAATAAAAATAAAAAATGTAGTTGCATCCTTCTATCTCACAATTCAGAATTTTTCCTCAATTGTGAGTTAACAT
>NW_015738810.1:0-375 GCF_001515625.1 Sinocyclocheilus rhinocerous
ATTGTAATATGTGGCTAATTTTGGTTTGATTATGTTTAAATGCTAGTCTGTAGCCAGTTTCGGACTTACTGTTGTGCTTGTTGGGTTTATTTAAATGAATAGTCCCAATCAGGGGAGAAATATGCACCGAAACTGTTCTAAACAAAGATGTCAGTGGATTTTGTGAGAGGACGACAAAGGGACTTTTCCACTGTAGGAAGCATAATGACTCGTATTGTGCCCAGAAGCGAGAATTTAAAGTTAAAATGCCTTAATGATGGTGATGGATTTGATTCTTACAAACACGCAGCTTTTCACAATACATTAATTGATGGACTGGAGTCATGGCATTTACTTGTGGATTATTGTGATGTTTCTATCAGCTGTTTGGACTCT
>NW_015738811.1:0-375 GCF_001515625.1 Sinocyclocheilus rhinocerous
AATAATGCAACTGTTTAATGCACCTTTTATTTGTTAGAATAAAATAGCCCAGCACAGAAAAAATTGGTGTGGATTTACATACATTTCAGTAAACTAAATTTCACAAATAATTGCAAAGAAATGGCAACACATTGACGTTAACGTGACATTTTAAAGTGGAAAGTCAAGTCACAGTTATTTCTGTAGTGCTTTGTTCATACAATACAGATATTTTCAAAGCATCTTCACAGAAATAAAAAGGAATATAATAATATTAATGTTGCAAAATCCTATTTATGATTCTATTATCTTGAACTGTTCATTTGTGAAATGAACACATTCACTTCTGCTTTGTAATGTAGACGCATGCATTTTCTGTAAAGCTGCTTTGAAACA
>NW_015738812.1:0-375 GCF_001515625.1 Sinocyclocheilus rhinocerous
TTCACTCCGATATGGAAGTGTATCCATTTGCCACAATTTCTGTACATTATTGAACAGTTCTGCTTCTGGTGACAAAGTGGAGGTTAATAGACACTGCTGTGGTGAGAGCTGACTGGCAAGGAACTTTGAGGGGCCTTGCAGAGTCCACCCAAGTCTGGTTTTCACAGCGGCAGGACCACCAGGAGGTCCAAGCCGTACTGGCTCTGTGGCTGTGATTAAATGCGGGTAGTCCGAGCCAATAAGTAAGAGTGGTTGAGCCTGCTGCAGTTGGGGAATAGGCAGACCTTGTAGGTGTCTGTATTTCTTCTGCAGCAACTTAACAGGATAAGTGTGTTTTGAAAGGCTCAGTTCTTTGGCTGTGAAAGCTCTTTCAAT
>NW_015738813.1:0-375 GCF_001515625.1 Sinocyclocheilus rhinocerous
AGCAGAGAAAAGCATCACAGCTCCTTAACTCTATGCAACCATGGAGACCATCCACACAATCTGCCAAATCTAGAATAGCTCTGCACAATTTCTCATGTGCGCCGCGTCTATGTGGGAGAACTTCTTTGGAAAGAGTGAGGGGGAAAACAAATCCAACGGACGGGCGGAGAATAACATTACGCTCTTGACTTGAAGGCCATTCTGGTTCATTTTTCTTCCGCTGTACACCTTCCCAAGAGCCTCAGTTAGAAGACAACATCTGCAACGTGATTTGTTTTTTGCTGCAAACAAATAAGTTTTGTGTGGGTTTGTGTTTGTGTACGAGTGTGAGAGAACATGTGTGAGTACAGGTGTGTAACCTTCCTTCCTTCCAAA
>NW_015738814.1:0-375 GCF_001515625.1 Sinocyclocheilus rhinocerous
GCTGCACGATTCTGGATAAATTGAGGATCATGTTTTTTTTATATAAAAATTGGAGATCACGATTCTGAAGAAAAAAAAGAAAGAAAACTAAACAAAATAACATAATGTACTAGTGGTTCTGACAAAATGTTCATTGCTTAAGTCTTTAAAAAATATATTCATTTAAACAAAATAAAAATTAAAAATTTAATGGAGTCAGCGTCTCAATTCATAAAGACCTGTTTCACAATTGGAATCTTCTGAATGAACGATTCAATGACAAATACTTTTTTTTAAACGGGCAGTTGTCGCCACCTCCTGGAGGAAGAGTATAAGCGTTACAATACAAACGAGTGTTAAAGGGGTCATATGATGCTTTTTTAAAGATCATTATTT
>NW_015738815.1:0-375 GCF_001515625.1 Sinocyclocheilus rhinocerous
AATGCTACTAATCGGCTTTGCAGCATGTTAAGGGAGCTGGGTGGGAGTGGAGGGTAATGGTCACGGATATTATGTAAAAGATCTTTGCCAGAGCTTACAGATGAAGTGAAGGAGCAGGATATGTCCCAGTACAGTTTGCATTCACCAGGAACGTTACATAACACAGATACACTTGTATTAAATTCTAGCACTAAATTCTATCTGAACTGTTAAAGTAACAAATGATAGTACGGCAGGTTTTGGAGCATACTCTTTTGGTCCTCCTCTTTCTTTAAAAAAATGTGAACATTTTTCAATTTTGATTGTTTCATTTAGGAGAGAGAGCAGGAGCTGGAACAGTTAACTAAGGAGCTGAGGCAGGTGAACCTTCAACAG
>NW_015738816.1:0-375 GCF_001515625.1 Sinocyclocheilus rhinocerous
AATAAATAAAATATTTTATGTTTGTAAAATGCAACATTTTTTCTTATTCAAAAAACTTGAGCCACATGTTGATGTCATTTTTATGTGCAAATTCTGATTACTGTAATGCAAATAATGTATTATATTAACCAAATATTATTTGATATTAATATTATGTAAAAATATCGTAAACTTATAGGGCTGGTCATGTACTGCCTTCACAGTGATTTAAATAATTAAAAAGTTATTTAAATTAAAAAGTGATTTACCGCCATCAAGAATTACCAAATAAATAAATAAAGTTTAGGTACATTACAGTAATAAGCATTTGGGGCAAAATGTGCCAAAGTAATGTGCCAAAATGTGCTTCTCTCACTCTCTCACACACACACACAC
>NW_015738817.1:0-375 GCF_001515625.1 Sinocyclocheilus rhinocerous
AATTAAAAAATTAAGTAGACAGCAACATGAGAAGTGCTGCAATTATGTGTACTGTAATTATGACAACGGGCTGTTTCTATTATTTGTTTATATGAGAATCATATGTCCAAATATTTCACAAATTAAGTTTAGATATGAATAATATTTGTTGATGAAAGTAGAATCAACTGAACAAAAAGTGAAAAATAAAAGTTTAATCAAAAGACTACGTTTAATCATTTAAATGATTATTTATCAACTAACTTATGCTGCAGTCATGGAAGATCTACAGAAACCAACACTGCTGGGTGCAAAATTATCAATAGGTACTTGAAAGGTTACGAACTTTCACTAATGCGGAGTTCACACTGCACGATTTTAGCCCGATTTTTCACT
>NW_015738818.1:0-375 GCF_001515625.1 Sinocyclocheilus rhinocerous
CACATCAGTAACCTGACAATGCAAGTAAGCTGCGTTTACACGACTGCATTAATAAATCAGTTTATTTCCATGTAGTGACGTCAAAATATAATCATTTGCGTTTCTGACTCTGAGTATTTCATACATTATTAGTTGTGATGTTATACAAAGCTTACAGCATGTCAGCGGGAAACTTATAGCTCATATCTCATGCAGTTATAAATGCAGCGTTTTGACTGAACCACTACTATTTCTGCTGCATGAGACGAGAACACATTTTTATCATTTTCTGATTCATCAAAGTCTGATTTTGTGATATGTTTCCTTCTTTCTTTACTGCAAACGTTTGCTCTGATGTGTTCCTGTCACGTATCACACATGCGCACTTCAATAAGC
>NW_015738819.1:0-375 GCF_001515625.1 Sinocyclocheilus rhinocerous
TGGTTGGGGTTACATCCAAATTTGTGGCCAAATCTTCAAAAAAAATAATAAAAAATAACGAAAAAAGGATACAAATGTAATCAGAGTTATAAGAATTCTGTACTTCAAGATTAATAGATGGCATTCTCTACAACACTGGTTCCCAAACCTTTTCATGCTCAGACCCACATGTAATCTCAAAATATTTTGTGTGGTTAGCATCAAAAATAGGGATGTTCATTTCAGTTATTACCATTAACCAACAACCGAAATGCATGAACAGATCATTAACCATTAACCGAAAATATTATGATAAATTAGAATTTAATTAAATTGGATTGGACAAGTTCAAATCAATTCAATTCAATTCAAGTTTATTTGTACAGCGCTTTTCAC
>NW_015738820.1:0-375 GCF_001515625.1 Sinocyclocheilus rhinocerous
AAAAAACTCAGCCCAAACAATTTACGGATCATCCCTGTTTGCTGCGATTCTCTGAGAGTTTGGTGAAACTTTTCATTTTATGGGGAATGTTGCACATAAAACAGACATGTTATTGGACTATCAAGCATGTTATTTGAGCTTGCATCTGTTTATGGTTCAAACAGTTTGCTTGTTAAATGTAAAGAATATTCTAACCTATAAAGTTTTATTGCTCATTTAATTGGAATGAGGAGAACTGACCCCTGGACCCCTGGAGACCAAACGATTGTTAATTTTCAACCTGCTTGGCTGCTTTATTTCTAAGCGTAGTTTGATCCTGGGAAATCATCAGAGTTTGTCAAGATGACGAGATAAAAGCTGCTGAACGGACAATAA
>NW_015738821.1:0-375 GCF_001515625.1 Sinocyclocheilus rhinocerous
GAAATAGAACGTTAGTTTTTGGTTTGTTACATTTGTTTATAAAATAAAATAAAATAGGCTACTTAAATTCTGGACCTTTAGCAGTGTGGGGTGGGTCGTCCGATTTAAAAGAGTGATTAATTCTCGAATTGGGCGTTGTGATTAGTGTTTGTAAACAGCCGAGTGAAAACAGGGACATGATTGGGACATGACTTTTAAATGAAATATCGTCGAGGAAAATGTTTCAGGTTGGTATATGGTAATTTCTTATCTAAAAAATGGATTTATCAGTGTAACGGGGCAAGATGCGCAAAGAACAGTTTGTTAGACATATTGAAATTAGCTTGGTAAAGAGCATAGACTGTATAAAAACATGGACGTAGTGTCCGTGACGTC
>NW_015738822.1:0-375 GCF_001515625.1 Sinocyclocheilus rhinocerous
AAGTTTGGCTTGCAAGGAGAGATCCCAAACATGGAAGATGTAGTCGCTGTCAAGGCCTTCAGGATCAAGGAGGATCTTTATCTGGCCATGACCCGATACATCGGCGACTCCAAAGTCTTGCATTGGACTGCTAAGGAGTTCTCCGAGGTCCAGGCGCTTCCTTCGAGAGGCTCCATGATCCTGCAGCCATTTTCCTTCAAAGAAAGGTACTACCTGGCTCTGGGAAGCGACTACACCTTCTCGCAGATCTATCTGTGGGACGCAGAGGAGAAGGTTTTTGAGCGTTTCAAGGAAGTCTACATCCAGGCTCCACGTTCCTTCACTGTGGTCTCCACTGACCGGAGGGACTTCGTATTTGCCTCCAGTTTTAAGGGC
>NW_015738823.1:0-375 GCF_001515625.1 Sinocyclocheilus rhinocerous
AAGGGTGGAGCTAGACTCACTGCAGAACATTGATTGGTTGACAGAGAATCATTAAACTTTAACTTAATTTTGTTCAGTATTTCAAGATATTTTACATTAGCATCTCAAGTAAATGAATCTTGATCCAGGGCGGTTTAGATATTTTTACTGGACAATAAAGATACTGAGGTAGGTATTCTTTTTTGTTTTTTGTGATCAGTGTCACATGTCCTCACTGCATTTGTAGTGTAAACTACAATGTCCCAATGACAGCAACAGTCTGTCTGCTCACCTGTTAATTACTGGGTTTAAAATATTTGCCAGTGATGAATGTCTTGGGGAAAAAACTGTTTAGAAAGCCTCACAATATTTGCCACAATGCCATAATTTTCACAC
>NW_015738824.1:0-375 GCF_001515625.1 Sinocyclocheilus rhinocerous
AAGACAAAAGCTGAAACAAATCCAGCATTAAGATGTTTTTAACTACAATACGAGTCCATAATCCTCCAGTGAAAAAGTGGTCTGGTCTGAATCAGGAGAGAAACCTGCACAGATCAAGCAGTGTTTACAAGCTAAAACTACGGTGGCCAAGAGAGCTCAACGCGCTGCAAATGAAAAGTGCATACAAATAGAAAAAAAAAACACCTGCAAATTACATCAATTTGACAACACAGGATCTGCAAATGCTCACAGCACAAACAAAAACGCACTGCAAATATAAATATATAACATTGTTAATTTTAATTTTGTTGAGCTAATTTTGTTGTGGTTTGTGCTACTTGCGCGTTTCTGTATTTGGTTGTGTTGTGAGTATTT
>NW_015738825.1:0-375 GCF_001515625.1 Sinocyclocheilus rhinocerous
AATGTCCTGGCGGAAAACTACCAGCACTATTTTCCATTTCCTTCAACACGAAAACACAATTCCTTCATATTAACATGGTGCATTGGGCCGTAGGTTTACAGTACAAAATATTGACAATTTACCAAATAGTTCTTACAGTAAAACACTATCCTCTGGATTTTACTGTGAAATCTCTGGAGACAATGTCATTTTCTCTCTTAAACACCACTTGAGTTGAGTTAAGACAAAAACGACCAAGCGTCGTTTAGTACGGTATTTTAATGTAAGAAACTTCCGTTACTGTAACTGGTAAAATCCTGGCAATATTTTACAGTGCACGTGAAGCAGAATTGCACTCATACACAGGCTGCTAATGTCAGGGTGTGGTGTCTAGTG
>NW_015738826.1:0-375 GCF_001515625.1 Sinocyclocheilus rhinocerous
TCGGCAAAAAATACAGGAAGTTGTTTCATTACACAATGCCTACTACCTGTTCCCAGTTTTTCTTTTTTCACATGCTACTGTAAATCTCTTTGGCAAAGCTTTTCCCTGATGTTCTAGGCACATTTAGCACCGTCACGTAAAACCCAAGACAAACACAATCCAGTGTCATAACCATTATGTTATCTGGCGAGAGGCGTTAAGTCAAGGTCAGCCGAAGCCGAGCGACAGCGAGAACGATGAGAAGACAAGAGGCATAAAAGAGCTTGACAGACGTGTTGGAGCCAAAGCATGTGTGATACAGATATGATGAATATCTGTTTACAGGCCACCGGGAGTCACTTCACAAAGACTGTGGTGACTCACGGCCGTCCGGAT
>NW_015738827.1:0-375 GCF_001515625.1 Sinocyclocheilus rhinocerous
CACTCAAATTCGTGATTTGCAACCACAAGTCTTAATGAGCTCGCTCTTGCTTCATGATTCTCTGCCCTCTGTCTCTGGCGGCGTTGCTCAGATCTAGCCAATACCGCCTGTCATCTGTGAAGTGCAGAGGTCATTGTGACCTTCTCACGGGTGGGTAAATAGGTTACCGACCCATCATGTGAATGTGAAGGGATTATCAACAAATGCAATGTTCACACTGATGCTAGCAGATTAAACCACTCAGATTTTGTTCGGTCTGCGGTGTTAATAGGTTTAAGTGAACATGAAATCAAAATTAACCCCACTTACTTAATAAACAAAATGCTATGTAGCTGTGATGTATTGGTAGTTTTTAGATCCCGGTTTAAACTGGAA
>NW_015738828.1:0-375 GCF_001515625.1 Sinocyclocheilus rhinocerous
TTAAACACCGTCCTGCCGTGACGTACCCCTGTCTTCAGATCCACCGAAAACCAGTTCGGCACATAAACCATCTTGAACCTTTTCTTGATCTCTTCATCAAACTCCATCTTGCCCAAGTCTTCGACTTTACAGGCCTGCGAAACAGAGTGAGACAACGGACCAGTTACTCAGATCGATCAGGTGCAGAGAGACACGCATGTAAACGTTACCTTCAGCACATCCCAGTACGCCACGTTATTGTTGGTGTCTTTGGTCAGAATGTGTCGTTTGTCGTTCAGAATGTGGCACTGAATTATACTGGCGCCACCTAGAGGTCAAAACAAGACATTCACTTGAGGAACTATAATAATTCAAACTAAAACATTAAAAACTATA
>NW_015738829.1:0-375 GCF_001515625.1 Sinocyclocheilus rhinocerous
ACATAATAGAAACAATGAATGAAATTATATTTATCCCACATTATCTATACAACTGGTTCTCAACTTTTTGGACTCAAATGCATTTTAATTCATTTAGATTTTTAATATAATCAAATGTCCATCCCTAGCAAGCCCATGCCCTTAGGTGAGAACCACTGATTTACATTAAAACATTTATTGAATGAACCTTATTCATAAAAAGCATAAATGTTCCTAAATCCATGTATACACACTGTCTGTTGCAATGAATTTACGCAAAAGGTTTTAAACAGAAATTCTGTCTGGCTTGTGTTTCATGAATTGATCTCTGTATTTTCCAAAAAGATCATACCCCTTCAGTTGACACCTGCTCCAAACAGACCTCCAGATATGAAG
>NW_015738830.1:0-375 GCF_001515625.1 Sinocyclocheilus rhinocerous
AAGCAAAAAGCTGCATGTTTGTAAGAAACAAATCCATTATTAAGACTTTTTTAACTTTGCTTCCAGCAAAAATACAAATCCTCTATCCATAATATTGCTTCTTTCAGTGAAAAAGTCTTCTCGTGTGGATCAGGAGAGAAATACGCACAGATCAAACAAGTCAAAATAGTCCAAAACAGTTCTAAACAAAATATGTCAGTGCATTTTGATGTGAGAGGACAACAGTGAATGGACTTTTTCACTGGAGGAAGCATTATTAATGATTATGGACTTGTATTTTGTCCAGAAGCAAGGGTTAAAATGCTTTAATGATAGATTTGTTTCTTACAAAAACGCAGCTTTTCACTTCACAAGATGTTAACTGATGGACTGGAG
>NW_015738831.1:0-375 GCF_001515625.1 Sinocyclocheilus rhinocerous
AATACTGGATAGAGAAAGCAAAACATAGTAAGCACAATCACTTTTATTATGACTAAAATACGAACAAGGGTAAAAGAAGCATTTCAGTAGAACAATGTGCTCAGTTTCAGACATTTTCCTCATAAAACTCCCAGGCTTCCTCATGAACCACCCACACTTAACTGATAATGTCAACTTATACCAGAAGATAAAACTATTTTCAAGACTTTTTATTTTTGGGGTTTCATTTCGATTTTCTCTGCAGCAACAATGGGTCAAACTGTTTTTAGAATTATTGTGACAACACTTAATTAACAACAGTTACGACTTTTAAAGATCTTTTTCATACTGTATATTAGGGCTGGACAATAATTCAATATCAATATGTATCGCGAT
>NW_015738832.1:0-375 GCF_001515625.1 Sinocyclocheilus rhinocerous
ATTGTAAAAAGGGGCATAATATGTCTCCTTTAATTTAATTTTATTTTATTTCAGGTTTTTCATAATTTTTCTGGAAACCGTGATACTTTTAGGGAAATTTGTTTTATTTTTTTTCCCAGATTGTGTTTTATTATTTATGGAATAAAAAAGGTAATTGTGAATTTCTCTCTCACTATTCAGACTTTGTTTATAGTTTACATCTCAAGAGTTTATATCTCACAGCTAACTAATTGTGAGATAAAGAGTCGCAATTACCTTTTTATTTTTTATTCTGGCATAAAAATAAAAATTACCTAAATTTTCAAAATTTTATTTTTTCTGGATTCCATTTTTAATGGATTAATTTAATTTAAATAATCAAAAAGCATGTCTAAT
>NW_015738833.1:0-375 GCF_001515625.1 Sinocyclocheilus rhinocerous
CAAAGCACACAGTGAGAGCTTGGGGTATAAAGTGCTGCAGGAGGGGCTGGAGAAGAGGCTTCACTGCGAGAAATATGGTAGCGTATCTGTGAAAACAGAGGAAGATAGCTGATACCTTTCATTTTAATGCACTCTATTAGTCAGACCACTGTCTGTTGGTCTGAGTTTCGACCTTTGTTCCTGTGACTGCAGTAAGCAATGAGTTCACATGATTCCCAAACAGTCCAACAGGGCTAATTCATCTGTTTGAATACAGAAAAAAGAAAATAATCAATATCACAGGTAAACAATTGTGCTGACAAAGCCATTCAACAGTGCATGAACTGGTCATTCAGATTCAGCCACCTGTCAGCCTCACAGAAATTAATGTTCTAA
>NW_015738834.1:0-375 GCF_001515625.1 Sinocyclocheilus rhinocerous
ACAGCTGCTGTTAACCTTTATTCAATTAGCTTAGAGACTGACAATAGCACAGAGTAAACAAAACGCAAAAGCAAGGGCTGAGCTACTACTTCACTTCTATCATCATTCAGATTGTGAGTCAGAGTTTGGCATAATGTTCTGGTCTGGTCTACCAGTGGTTTATAAAAATCAGCCTCTGATCAGATTCCAAGGCATTCATTCAAAATGGCCTATTTACAAATGACGTTGCTTTCAACCATCAATTCTGAAATAAAGGTGTATTTACAGCACAAGGAATTCATTGTCAGTGAACAGGGGTAATTATTTATTGGTGTTTTGGGGGGTGGGGGGAAGCCAGACCACATTTCCCAGCATCCCTATAGGCAGGAACAGTAG
>NW_015738835.1:0-375 GCF_001515625.1 Sinocyclocheilus rhinocerous
ACAGGAGAAAGCCATCAAGAGGTAGGCTGTTGATTAATAGCTCACGAGAGGTTATAGTCCATTGCTGTTAGATTTATAGCAGCAGGAGATGGTAAATCATTAGTTTAATTTGGCATTCTTACCTGCGTGAAAATTACACTTCACTATCTTTCATTGCCAATGTGTGGCAATAAAATCTCTTCACCCATTCACCCCCGTAAACTTCAGCTAATCAAGGGAAATTAGTTCATGAATAATCAGGATTGTATAGATTTCTATAAAATTATAATTTATATTTTTTTGTATTATAATAGAATTATTATTGTCTTCCACCCATTTTTGTAAAATATATATATATTTTTTAAATAAATTAGAATTCATATTAATCTATTATAA
>NW_015738836.1:0-375 GCF_001515625.1 Sinocyclocheilus rhinocerous
TCTCCACAGTCTCTTCTGTCTCAGCCGAGCACTGATAAAAAAAATAATGCTACTGGACCAGCTGCGAAACTATCAGAGGAACACTGTTAAACTTCAATACAGGAATATACAGAACAAATACAAGACGATCTCACTAACTGGAGCAGTTCCTTCGGTTTGAATACTGGATGTAAATCTTTGACTTCGCCTCGGAAGACTAGAGGATCCTGCAGGATAAGCATCCACATGCTACTGAGAGGAACAGAGACACGGGAGGATGTCAACAGAGGCAGAACTTCAAGTCAGTGTCAAGAAGGAGTCCAGAAGACGAGGTCAGTTCAGAAGTTTGCTTTATTGCTTTATTTTTAGCTGAAGGTGCTGACGGCATTAAACATC
>NW_015738837.1:0-375 GCF_001515625.1 Sinocyclocheilus rhinocerous
ACTCAAAGCACTCGGAACTCCAGGAACCTGGGAGCACATCACTGAGCAGATCGGCATGTTCAGCTTCACCGGACTCAACCGTAAGCATCTCCTTCTAGCGCTTTCACACTTCGTTCATCCATGTGTCTCACCACTGGAAACATCTGTTCTAACACGGCAGTCAGTCATGCTTTATCTACTGTTCCTTACACATTACTGCAGCTGGAGATAAATAGTTGCTGTGGTTTCAAATCTTTATTTAAAGCCTTTTAGGTTATAGGCTTTAAAAGTGAGAGTAATAGTTAATGCTAGTACTTAGAAAATAGTTCAAAGTTAGTACTGAGAAGATAGCTAGAATGTAAGAAATGTGAAAATAGAAGTTAGAACTGAGAAAAT
>NW_015738838.1:0-375 GCF_001515625.1 Sinocyclocheilus rhinocerous
ACTTTTTATTATAACGTGGCTGGTTATATGTTAAAGCGCTCATGGTTATCACATCATAATCACGACAAATTCTGAATCAGTGTTATTTTAGTATTACTAATATACTCTTATATTTGTATTAATATTTTTAATTAGCTTTTATTTTATTATTTCAGTTTTATTTTTTATTGAATTTTTTGTAATTTTGTCAATTTGTCCATTTTTGTTTCTTTTTTTTTTTTACTGTAGGTTTATTTTTATTTCAGTTTTAGTTATTTCTTTCTCTTTTTTCTCTCTTCAAATTTAAATTCAGTTGCGAAGCTAGCATTTTTAATTTTCATTAAATTTTTTATAGTTTTTTTTATATATATATTTTTTTTTTATTTTATTTTTTTT
>NW_015738839.1:0-375 GCF_001515625.1 Sinocyclocheilus rhinocerous
ACGACCCTATGGGCTTTTTGAAAAGATCGCTACCGATGTGGCTCCTATCTCTGGCGGGCAAAGAGATTGAAATGGAACGAGCGCATCGCGTGTACACAAGGCTCTCCTCAGATCGCGCTAAACCACGGGTTTTTCTCTTTAAACTGCTGCGGTACACGGACAGGGAGCTCATTCTGCGGGCCGCCAGACCTCATGCCCCAGTGAAAACATCCGACGGAACAACACTGTCTTTCTTTCCAGATTTTTCTCCGGTCACCGCAAAAAGAAGACGTGCATTTGCGCCAGTTAGAAAGGAAATGAGAGAGGCTGGCATCCAGAATTTTCTTCTTCATCCTGCAACACTGAAGGTCATTCTCAATCAAGGTGAACCTAAAA
>NW_015738840.1:0-375 GCF_001515625.1 Sinocyclocheilus rhinocerous
GTTCATACAGAATGTGCTTTTCTATTTCCAATGCGCTACTTTTTCATTGTTTTTCTATGTAAACACACGATAGACAGATGTGTATGACTGTTGCACTCGGGAAAAACGCTTTGATGGACACCCTTCACTTGTTCCAAACCTGTAATAATCAATAGCCATTGCCTTCCGTAGTATTTTTTTTTTTTCCATACAGTGGAAGTCAATGGCTACCATCATCTGTTTGGGATCTGCAAACTTCTATCTGAACGGGCCTGCTTCTCCACCTGTCTGATCTGAACTAGATAACCTGCCCCAAGGGCGTAGAGTTTAGTAGGGACGCTAGGGACAATATCCCTACCAATATCCAGTGACTACTAAATTGTCCCTAGCAATAAT
>NW_015738841.1:0-375 GCF_001515625.1 Sinocyclocheilus rhinocerous
AATGTTTTTGAAAGTCTCTTATGCTCATCAAGGCTGCATTTATTTCATTGAAAATACAGTAAAAACAGTAATAATGTGAAAAAATTACTATTTAAAATAACTTGATATATTTTTAAAATGTCATTTATTCTTGTAACGGCAATGCTGAATCATTCTAACATGCTGATTTGTGCTTAAGAAACGTTTCTTAAATGTCATCAAAACAGTTGTGCTGCTTAATATTTTTGTGGAACTTGTGATACCTTTTCAGCATTTATTTAAAATAGAAATCCACTGTTATTTTTGATCAATTTAATGTATCCTTGCTGAACAAAAACACTAATTTCTTTAAAAAAAAAAAAATGTACTGGCCCCAAACATTTGAATGAGAATGTA
>NW_015738842.1:0-375 GCF_001515625.1 Sinocyclocheilus rhinocerous
ATAAATTGTAAATGTGCATTATATATTACATGACATAAACCAAATATTTTAAAATATACCTAGACATTATAAATATTATTAGGTATACTTTTTAAAATACTTTTTATTCATTAATATTTAGCTAACTTTGAGATTATCCAGATTATTCCAATGAATTATTTTAAATTAAATTAAAGAATTAAAGATTTTACTGTAGATTTTTTAGGACCAGACACTGACAGGCTGAAAAACCAATTTATCTGTTGCCAGTGCACACAAACTGCAGCTAATACAGGAAATTAAGGAAAACCTGATGGGGTCTGCCTCCATGAAATGCTTTTAGTGCAGAGTAATTATAGCTACATTAGACATTAATTTAGTCCTGTATGTGTTGAT
>NW_015738843.1:0-375 GCF_001515625.1 Sinocyclocheilus rhinocerous
TCTTGAGCAGAAAATAAATTAGAATGATTTCTGAAGGATCATGATTTCTGAAAATTCAGCTCTGTATCACAGGAATAAGTTACATTTAAAAAGACATTAAAAAAAAAAACATTTTAAATTGTAATAATATTTCACAATATTGCTGTTTTATACTGAAATACTCCCATAACTGTCTCACCCAGAATAATAAATTCAATTCATACTAAAATGAACGTCTGATCACCAAAAAAATGAAAATGCAAATGAAATAGTTTAAATAGGCCTAGTAAAATAAAAAGTACTATTAGATTTTTTCCAACCAAAGAACAAAACAAACAAAAAAAAATCAAATCAAATCAAACTCCAATCAAAACAAATAATTTTTATTTTTTTATT
>NW_015738844.1:0-375 GCF_001515625.1 Sinocyclocheilus rhinocerous
ACATCACATTAAATAATGGCACTATTGAATAATTAGGACTTTATGACTGAACACAGACAAACCTTACCATATTCATCACAAATCTAATTAAACTAAAAAAAAAAGAGAGGAACAAAATCAAAAGTAGCTCTTTAGAAATGGCCTGACATGAGTCACACCTCAAATTTGTATTTGGTACTGTATTGTTGTCATAATTTATAAATGAATGTATTATTAATGAATAAATAAATAAACAAACAAACTACTCACTGTTACTTTCAATTCATCTAAACTGAAGTGCTAAACCAAAACCAGAAACATGTTCCATTGGCTTTGACACTTGACAACCATCAACCAACGACTCTCACCTTTGTCTAGAGTGGAGGTTTAACTGTG
>NW_015738845.1:0-375 GCF_001515625.1 Sinocyclocheilus rhinocerous
ATAAAGGAAATGTTTCAGTCTCGTCGTCCAGCCCCCTCTGAGGCACGCCGCGTCTCACCAGCTCAACCCACGTCAGGAACCCCCACATACTGTACCAATGGCTCGGACCACCCGCCCTGCCCCAAACAACCACGAATCCTCCGAAGCTTCACGATCGTCCTCAGCCCAAAAACGCCGGCCGCTCCGATGTCAAGCCCACCGGCTGTGGCTCACACAAGCCCGCTGGCCACTGCTCATTCAAGTTCGCCGATGTCAAGCCCGCCGGCCACGGCTCTCTCCAGCCTGCCGGCCGCTCGGATGTCAAGCCTGCCGGCTGCGGCTCACACAAGCCCACCGGCTGTTCAACACTCAAGTTCGCCGGCCTTTCCGCTGTCA
>NW_015738846.1:0-375 GCF_001515625.1 Sinocyclocheilus rhinocerous
TTCTTTTGGCAGGCTTGGTGCCACTTCTGAGTGGCTGAGATAAGCGCAACACCAGCAAGGCATATTTAATTAATTCTGAGAGGGATGGAGATCAGGTGAGCTACCAAATTAAATGTTTCTGCACAACACAGCACAGTCCAGAGGCATAAAAAAATTACGACAACAGCACAACAACATTTTACAATGATCAAAAAAGCTCAATGGCATTCATTCATGCAGCTGTATATGATAAACATATATGTGTAATAAAAAAATAACAATAATTAACTAAGCAAGAAAAGAGAGATGGCTGAGAGGAATAAGAACAAGAACAAGAATGTACGCTGGGACATTTTAACATGCTTGCATTCCTTTGTTAACAACCAGAGCAGTTTG
>NW_015738847.1:0-375 GCF_001515625.1 Sinocyclocheilus rhinocerous
GCTTTCTGTGATCGGCAATCGGTGATCGGCCTCAAAAATCCTGATAGGAGCACCCCTAATTGTTACACTTATAAAATGTTTTCTGTTTGAATATACACTCATGGAATATAAACAGTTATCTAGCAATAATAAGACATCTGAAATTTATATTCATAGGGTCCCATTTTGATGGAGCTGCAGACCTATCGTTACCATGGACACAGTATGAGTGACCCAGGAATCAGGTAGTATTTTATATAATCTCAAACAAAGCTCACTGTTGCTTTAAGCAACCAGCAGTCCTTCTTGGGTTATATATAGACTGGAGAGTGGATATCATTATACAGTGAATGACACATGCGTCATAACATTTTAGTAGCCAATATGCATGTGTTA
>NW_015738848.1:0-375 GCF_001515625.1 Sinocyclocheilus rhinocerous
CGGGTGAGTATAGGTTTGGCGTCTGCTGAGAACAGAGATAGGCTTCAATGTGGTGAAAATGGATAACGTGCTTTTGTGCCTTGCAGTGGCCCACTTGGGAGTCAGCCTCCTTCCTCGGATCGGCTGTGCGACTTTGGCATCTCGCAATATGCCTGCTCTTCGGTAAGTCTTCCATGAACCATGTCCCCGAATGCCTGTCTTTGCAAAGAGTCCTGATTCTCAGACTGCACAAATCTCTCCACTTCTTTCAAGGTTGCATCATCCCTGTCCTCTGGCAACCTCGTCACGCTGCTGACTTGCGAGGCGCAGAGCGGCACCATCAGCAGCGCAGAGACGTGGAAGCTTTTCTTCCAGAAAGTCGCAGGAGTTCTGGAG
>NW_015738849.1:0-375 GCF_001515625.1 Sinocyclocheilus rhinocerous
AAACAGATCAGTTTTTACAAAGCTACACATTGCTACTGGTTAGAAATAGCTATGTTATTTTGAAAAGAGCTGAACTACTGAAAGATAAAGTTAAGTTAGCTGCGTTGCTCCAACACTTCTAAAACACATGGTCAGATCTGTGCTCAGAGACATACAATACAGAGGAACATGGAAGTCCCTGTGGTGTTTGCCTCATTGGTCTCTGATGGCCTGCTATGCTCACTATCACTCCACAGATCAAGGGTAGTACTACTGGCACTGCGGGACGCCACAAATTCAGCTGAGTGTGAAATGACACTGTTCTCTCTTCTACAACACACACACATAAACAGATACACTAAGCTGCCATTAAACACACACCTCCCAATGCAACCC
>NW_015738850.1:0-375 GCF_001515625.1 Sinocyclocheilus rhinocerous
TCGTCATGTTTTAAAGAAGTGTGGCTTGATTATATGGTGAAATAGCGGATGATGGGCACAGAACGGTAACAAAACTCTGATTTACAGTCACACACAGGTGTAGTAGTGTGCAAACTCTATAACATGGGGATGTTTTAGATAGCTGTAAAAGGATTCACATGTTTGTTTTTTGAAAATATCGTTTTTTTATGTAATATTATATTGTAAGTCTAACAAATAATTGACCTCAAAAAGGGAATTCATAGCAATAACTGCTTAATTTTTTGCATATTAGCTATATTATATTATATTACATTATATTATAAAGAATTTAACTGTTCTGCATGAGATTTTTAAAAGTTATTTTTTAATAGAATTTCTTGGTAAGTAGCACAA
>NW_015738851.1:0-375 GCF_001515625.1 Sinocyclocheilus rhinocerous
TCCCTTACTTTACTTTTTCAGTGGATAAGTAATTTAATTACAGTAGCGCATTCCTTAGTAACGCGTTACACCCAACACTGTATATATATATCAGTGCTGTCATTTGATTAAAAAAATTAACTAATTAATCGCACATTTCTTCTTAAATTAATTGTGATTAATCCCACCTAACATTGAAGTTTTTAAATATACTTTTATATTACAACGTACAAACAACATAAAGACAACAAGAAACAACATATTTGTTTATTGGCATCTTTTTTATGACTGAAGGCCAGTATACTGATACCAATGCTACAGTATACTGAAGTCTCTAGGAAATTGTTATTTTTTTCCCTAATATTTAACCACTGACTATAGCCATTCAACATTACA
>NW_015738852.1:0-375 GCF_001515625.1 Sinocyclocheilus rhinocerous
ATATGGAGCGTAGCGTCCTGGAGATGTTGTCTGACATGAGTTCCGACAACATCTCCAGGACGCTACGCTCCATATGACGACTCTATGTGAAGAGGATGACCTCATACAACGATATATTTAATAGGCTAATAATAATCATCATCATCATTTAAAAGAATATTATTATAATAAGTATAATTGTTATTATTACATATTACATTACCTACATAAAACAGCGTAATTTTTTTTTTCTTCTTTTTTTCAAACATTGTAGTCTTGTGGGGCACGAGACGAGAATGCTTTACTGGAAAAATGTATTTAGTGCCATACATGGTCCTCACGCAAATAGTATTTTGGATTTAACTTGATCTGTAGTTGCTTTCAATGTTTACATTT
>NW_015738853.1:0-375 GCF_001515625.1 Sinocyclocheilus rhinocerous
ATATATATATATATATATACACACACTCACACACATACATATAGTATATCTAACTCTATATAACACCTCAAATTATTATCAATAATAATACATTTAATCACTTACTCTTTTGGTTTTATTGCCAATGTCTTCCTCTATCATTATGTCTGGAATTCCATCTTTGTCAAATTGCCCAAATGTTGGCACACTAGACAAACACACAGAGGAATAAATCAGTGTAACACGCACAAATACCTTCCACTGGTTTGGGATCAGTGTTTTTAATCTCACCTGAGCAGAGTGCTGGTGTTTGTGGTCCATGCGATCTTCAGTTTGTCTGTGTGCAGCAGCGACACGCTGGAGTCCGTCTGGACCAGCAGTGATGGAGAACTACTG
>NW_015738854.1:0-375 GCF_001515625.1 Sinocyclocheilus rhinocerous
AAGAATAACAAATGATGATCGAGAAGATGAGATGGAAGAGAATCTGAATCAGATGGGCAACCGCATTAAGATTTTAAAGAACATGGCACTGGACTTTGGCGACAGGATTGACGACCATATCAAAATAATTGATGATGTCAATGATAAGGTACTCTTATTAAATAACAAGATGGAATTCATTGAGGTAAAGTGTATTTGTGACTCAAGACATTTAGATCTACAATATCTGGCAGTACACACTTAGTGTGACAACTTCTCTTTTCCACACTGACATTTTATAAGTTTGCATTTATTAAGTCAACAAATATCAATTTAAATATTGGTTTAGATAGACAGACAGACAGACAGATAGATAGATAGGTAGATAGATAGATA
>NW_015738855.1:0-375 GCF_001515625.1 Sinocyclocheilus rhinocerous
ATTTGTCTGCCGTCAAATTGAAAAACGACATTAAATACCCCTTGAAATAGAAATGTTTTTTTTTTTTTGGATATATATGTTTTCACTGTTTTTTGCATCTTGTGCCATGAGCACCACATTTTTAAGAAAATATATATATATATAATTGTAATTTTTTATTACAATTATTTCAATTTTTATATTTATTTATTTATAGTTTATATTTATTTATTTATTTATTTACAGAGTTATATTTTACATTTTTACATAAAAAATCCATATTTTTGTGTTTTTATATTCAGAATAATTTTTTCTTGTTTTGCTTGGTTCTCAAGTCGTTCATTGAGAGTAATATAATTTAGGGTATAATAATTAGTATAATTGTTTATATACAAT
>NW_015738856.1:0-375 GCF_001515625.1 Sinocyclocheilus rhinocerous
CCAATTTGAACACTATGTGTGAATGTTATAATAAATGTATTAATAAAGCTATTATTGTCTTGCTTTTTCTCAGCTTTTATTTTGACAGAAACCCGCAGGAAGACCTCGGTGCTTCTTTTTGTTGGCAACAGCAGATTTATAAATGATTCTCATTACGAATTTAGAAAGATGTTTGACGCACGTATCGCATCGTCACATCCATGCCTTGTAAACATTCATAAAAATGTGTCTGAGCAACTGACGAGTAGCACTGTTTCAGCTCAGATTTTGCTGGCTAACGAGCAGATAGCGCCGCAAGCTCGTCATCGCTGTCAGAATACAGAATACAACACATAACGTTCTGCAGTTTATTTACTAATTGTTTAAGGCCATTTC
>NW_015738857.1:0-375 GCF_001515625.1 Sinocyclocheilus rhinocerous
ATGAAGAGTGGAGAAGTGATGGGGTTACATACTATTCTGGTTTCCTTTTGCATGAACTCTGTAAAGCGCTTGAAACTTGGATAGTCCCCTGATGCGTCTAGGTCTTCCACCACAATTCGATTCCACTTGCGCACAATCCATTCAGGAAGTTTCTTTAGTAGCTTGTGGTTTTCTTCACAGTCATTTAGAATGGCTAGCCCTTTAACATGAGGAATCGCCTCTACACATCCTTGCAGGAAGTCTGTGAAGTCTCTTAGGGCAAGAGGGTCATTTACCCCAATTTTGGGCCATCTCATCAGCTTGTCTCGAAAAGCCTTTTGCAGTATGAATGAATTCCCATACCTATCTTGCAAGACTTTCCAGGCACCTTGGTAT
>NW_015738858.1:0-375 GCF_001515625.1 Sinocyclocheilus rhinocerous
ACAAAATAATGTTCTTTTTAGCAGCATCGTATGACCCCTTTAATACATGTTCCGGGTCTAACGCACATCAAAACTTTCTCCACCTCTTAAAGGACTTTCCTTCTTCGATGACATCTCTTTTTTTTTTTTTTACTCTTTCCTCCAATCATCTGCAATATTAAATTTCTCAAGAGTAAAATCAGAACCTGTAAAACATCTCATTAAAAAAATCATGATTATGATCTCACACAACCTCATTAACATATGACCACCCATATTTACATATCGCCTACTCTTGTCCTGTGTCTTCATGGCCTGACTAACATAAGTGGATGCATATAAAAAAAAATTATGTATATATATATACAGGGTCATCTAAAATTACCATTAATACGT
>NW_015738859.1:0-375 GCF_001515625.1 Sinocyclocheilus rhinocerous
TAACCCCCCGGAGCTGTGTGGAGTCGTTTCATGATGGATGGATGGACTTTTCTGAGCTTCAAAATCTCAGAAAAGATTCACTGCCATTATAAAGCTTGGAAGAGCAAGGATACATTTTATTTTATCTCTGATTGCGTTTGTCTGAAAGAAGAAAGTCATATACACTTAGGATGGTTTGAGGGTGAGTAAATCATGTGGTAATTTTCATTTTTGAGTGAACTATCCCTTTAACTGTCAAACTGCCACATCATTACTGATTTTCTGGAGATCGGCCATTGCACAGACTCCGAACACACTCTCAAAAGGTAAAATTATTTCTATCTTAAAATGTCTTAAAATCATAGCTTTCAAATTGTAAATTTCCTACTAATCAAA
>NW_015738860.1:0-375 GCF_001515625.1 Sinocyclocheilus rhinocerous
AATACTGGGAAGGATTATGCACTGAAAGAAGCTGATCTCCTTATTTATGTTTTAATAATTAAAAGGCCTTAATCATTTCAGATTTATTGTGTTATTGACTGGAGGGATCACTTAGAAGCCAATAAGAAGGGGATGCAGAAGAGCAGGTGAGCGCAGCTGCTGCGGATTGTTGTGTAAATATATTGCAGGGCTGTACATATTAACAACAAGCCTTGGCCACATTAACAAAGTTTGATAACTTCTGCCATGAGCGTACCATTTTTTAAACAATCCTTTACTTTAATGACACTAAGTTAGGATATTAAACTGCCCTGGTAACATCAGGACATACCACTTAATGCTGAAATGACAGTAAAGATATGTGACCCTGGACCA
>NW_015738861.1:0-373 GCF_001515625.1 Sinocyclocheilus rhinocerous
ACATTAAATATTTATGTAAATAAATATCAAAAAATGTGTTTAATTTGTGGGCTAGTGTAACTTCTAATGTTGTTTTTGTAATCTATCTATCTATCTATCTATCATACATTACATCTATAAATTGGCCTGATTGTAATGCAATAGCAATAGATACATAGCACACCAAGTTTACTAAGATAAAATAAATATTTTTTCTAACTGCAGAAATGGAAAATGGGCAAGACTATTAATTGCTCATTGCTAAATTAACAATATGATAAAGAACAATGGAAAAAAGGGGTGCCATTTCAGTAGAGAGAGAGAGAGAGAGAGAGAGAGAGAGAGAAACAGAGACAGAGAGAGAGAGAGAGAGAGAGAGAGAGAGAGACAGACA
>NW_015738862.1:0-375 GCF_001515625.1 Sinocyclocheilus rhinocerous
GAAATTTCATTCCATTCCATTTTTCATAACTAAGCGTAATGTTGGTCGTACACAAGCAAATTCTGCTATGGATGTGCACTACCATTCAAAATGATATATTAACAAAAGTTATATATAATTTATTCATTTAAAGATCAGTGTCTCTTACAAGTAATAGTGTGGCCACTTGGTTCATATAATCATAGCCAAATCAAGACCACCTTTTGAAAGAACAGATTTTGAAAGAACTGTCCTTGGTCCTGAAAACAAGCAAAGCTCAACTGGCTATGAGCCAGACACAAAACAATGATGCTGTTAAAAGATAAAGGATGGTAATTAGTAAACCTGGGGCAGTCTTTAGTTAACTGATGCTTCTGGCTCGGCCCATGCAATTCG
>NW_015738863.1:0-375 GCF_001515625.1 Sinocyclocheilus rhinocerous
AGCCGGATGTGCCAGTTAAGTGTATAGCTGAAAGTAGTTTCCTTATGCCCTGTGTTAAAGGATGTATGCCATAAAGTTACGGCCTTGTTTATAGTTAGCATTTTATGTAACTGGGCAGCATTTAAGGCATCATCAGAGACCAAAAGAAAGGTAGCTTTATGCTGCCATCTATACGTTGTTTCATTTTAGGTCAGCAATGCATGAATCTTTTACGGGAAAGCCAATCCCATAATGCAATGCAACGAGGTGAGTGAATACATAAGAGTGCTGAAGGGATGATGTATTTTTGTAGGCCAAAAACCAAAAGCATTTTAGCATTTGCGTTTCCAACGTCCTGAAGTCAATGTGTTTTTGAATGTTTTTTTTTTTTTGTTG
>NW_015738864.1:0-375 GCF_001515625.1 Sinocyclocheilus rhinocerous
TGCGTCTGAAGATCTATAAATAGACTCCTGTGAAAGCAATTATCCGGCAAACTGAAGGTATGAGGCCCTTGAGTGAGCTAACAGTGAGCCGGTGGGGAAAGCGAGAGGTGAGATTACTTAAATGCAAGATCGCATGAACGACAGGCTTGTTGGAACCGAGCACATGTGAGCGGGAATATTTGGGCATGGTGGCTTTTGAAAGGAATGACATTGAGGGCAGCCAACGCAAAAGAAAATCAAACTATAACAAGCTACCCGGAGGAGAAATTGAGAGCGACGGCCAGTTGACAGCAGTCAGTAAACAAACATGATGGAATTCGGAATGTTGGTCGTGTTCCATCCTCCACCTGCTGCTCATTATGCATCCAACGCCTC
>NW_015738865.1:0-375 GCF_001515625.1 Sinocyclocheilus rhinocerous
AGCTTCGCCTGAAACACCTGCAGCACCGCCATGGCATGCAGCGCTAACGCCGCCTCACCGTCCGCTGCGTAGGCCTTGTTAGCAAGGTGGGTGGTGGTCCTGCACGGCTTAGACAGGAGGCTGATGTCCGAGCCCAGGGTCTTGGCTACTGCAGGGCATAGGTGCGCGGCGATGGATTCCTCGACAGGGGGAGTGCGCACGTAACTGTGGGCCTCCGCCCCATCCACGTGCGAGAAAATGGCCTGCGTGTTATGCCTAGTTCACACTACAGGATTTTAAGCCCAATTTACAAGTTAACGAGCTTGCCGACAGGTCAGGGGAAAATCAGAGGGTGATCAGCGCTCTGCAATCTTTATGTGTGAACTACTCAACGAC
>NW_015738866.1:0-375 GCF_001515625.1 Sinocyclocheilus rhinocerous
AGTTTTTTTTTTTTTTTAATCTCTGAAATATATGATTGTATTCTTGAAAACAACCTTTTATTGTTGTACTGAATAAAATATTAATAAATTATCAAAGAAATAGATAATTAGTAGTCATAATATGGACTGTTGTAGATGCTAGCTTGCTAGCTAGCTAATAATACATTTTAACAGGAGCAAATTGACACAGAGTACAGCACAATTCACACTTATAGGTGATACAATCAATCCATTAAATACTTTTACTGATTCTAGTGAATAGACATTCTGTAATGTATTGAATGTAATGTGTATTTTTATCATTAAGGGCAAAAACATGGACGACAATAGCTGCCAAAATCTCCAAAATGACACCGGTCAATTTAAGGACATTCA
>NW_015738867.1:0-375 GCF_001515625.1 Sinocyclocheilus rhinocerous
AGGTTGATGGCAGCTCATCTGCACACGCAGAAAGGCTTTTAATGTTGGTGTTTGCAAATATGTCTACTCATATGGTGATAATTAGTTGCCTGATTTTTGGACACATCAAATATAAACCGCACTCTGATCTTGATTTGTACAGCAGTTGTAGATGGCCTGTGAAATGGAGGACTAACAAAATTGTTTTTTGATACCCATCAGCCATTAAAATCTTTGTGACAACCAAGTGCACTAAGAGTCATGGAGTGGAGGAGGCCTTGAAGAACAGAAACTACACGTTCGAGAAGATGAGCGCCGAGATCAACGAGATAATCAGAGTGCTGCAACTCACTTCATGGGACGAGGATGCCTGGGCCAACAAAGTATGAGCTTTAT
>NW_015738868.1:0-375 GCF_001515625.1 Sinocyclocheilus rhinocerous
AAAGTGACAGAATCTCCTTCCATCACTGATAACTTTATTTCATCCGTTTTAACATCAAACACACCTAAAACACAGAGAAACATTTTTGATTATTTATTTACAATTTTAGAGAAAACTGCACGGCAAGCCAACAATTCAAATAAAAAAGGCTTGTTCATTAACTTATATAGGCCTACGTGCCCAATACCGTTATAAAAAAAACTATTTTTATGTTTGACTATACAATATTAGAACTCACTTTTCTTTAAATTAACTGCAGTTGGTTGGTTAGTCTTTCAGACAGGATTGTTTTCCAGATTTTGAGCTGAACATATTCCAACATGTCGACAGGAGCATGTTTATTTATTTATTTATTATTCGTTTATTATTTATTTA
>NW_015738869.1:0-375 GCF_001515625.1 Sinocyclocheilus rhinocerous
ATGGACATGGAGATTTGCCAGTTCTCGCTGTGAGCTATTCCCCCACTTTTCCACCAAGGCACTTGCAAGTTCTCAAACACGTCTGGGGACACATGGTTTGCCATTGCAAGAAATAATTTTGTGCTTAAATATGATCAAAATTCGAATTTTAAAATGCATAATTTCAGTTAGGGTGAAGAAAGGCTTTTGGCTTCTTTCCTGAGGGCGCATCGAGAAAAATATTACTAATGCACGTTTATTTAAATCAAGAAAACATGACTATCTGGGGAAAAAAAAAGTACATGTTTATAAACCAATTATAATTCAAGTTGCTTAAACCACTATAAACAAAACAGCATCGTGTATGTATTCATAGTTTAATACAAAGGGCCGAAA
>NW_015738870.1:0-375 GCF_001515625.1 Sinocyclocheilus rhinocerous
CAAGACCTTCTTAAAATTACACTTTTCACACTCAAACTTTTTTTTCACTAACAATATCCAACAGAAAATATGTATTTAAAGATATTCTATGTTGGCATGAAAAAATATTAAGGATAATTAAGACATTAAGGCTAATAATGTATACATTGTCATAAAACTTTTTGCATAATTTGAAAAGATACTCACAGACACTTCTGTGGGACAAGCAATTTGTATAAAATCTATAAATCAGTTGTTCATCATATATATTTCGATTATTTCATATTTTACGTTTATTGAGATATCACAAAAAAGAACAATATAATACAACATTATATAGTGGAAAAACTAATAATAATAAAAAATAATAAAAAAGACAATTTACACACACACACA
>NW_015738871.1:0-375 GCF_001515625.1 Sinocyclocheilus rhinocerous
AATTCAAATTCGTGTTGCTCGGAGTCGCGTTAGCATAAATAGACAAAGTAATGGCCAACATTGTCACTCAATACAAGCCTCTTCTTCACTGAAATGTTTTAGAGAACATAAATGTATAAATGTTTGTCGGCGCATGACCTCACCGGCTCTTCAAAACATTCTCCGAGCTTGAAGGTCTCCTTTCCGGGGAAAACCATCCCGTGTTGGAACAGGTCCCTCAAATTCAAGGCTACGAGGTGCAAGAGCTCGTCCTCATAGGCAAAGACCCTTCCATCTTCACCAAACAAAAGCACCAACTGCAGACCGAATGCGTCACACGGGAAGTCATCGATGGCACCAATCACCTCCATTTCCATCCTTTCTGGCAGGTAATAA
>NW_015738872.1:0-375 GCF_001515625.1 Sinocyclocheilus rhinocerous
CACAAAAACAGCTATTTTAAAATCAATTCTAAACTTTGCAGGAAAATGTTACTAAAATGACTAAAACTGAAATAAAAACAAAGCTAAAAAACGAACAAAAATTACAAAAGAACATAACATTAAAACTTAAACTAAAATTGAAATGGAAGAGAAAAAAAGAAAAGCTAATTCAAAATATGAATAAATAATATAATAGTATGAAAATAAAAGCACATAATAAAATTACTAAAACAAACTAAAATTAAAATGCAAAGCATTAACGCTAATTTAAAATATTTATAAATACTATAATAGTATAAAAACAGTAAAAGCACATAACAAAATTATAAATAAAATAATAAAATATACTTTTATTATACGGAAAAGAGCAGCATG
>NW_015738873.1:0-374 GCF_001515625.1 Sinocyclocheilus rhinocerous
CCACGACATTCTAATTTATTGAGATGCACCTGTATATATTTTTATATATTTTCACATTATTACTATAGTATATACATGAATAGCTCTGAGTTGAATTTGAATGAAAAACACATTTTGAAAACAGCAACAGATGGCAATCAGAGATAACACCATTTGATGTTTTTTTTTGTTGTTCTTGGCTTTTAGGCTCACAAATGTTATCTCAGTATGCACTTCCTGAAAACAAGTCACTTATATGACACCCTGACACACCAGAAGATGCAATACTTAACACAGTCATATAAATAACTCCAAATAGGATTGCTTGGCATTCAACCATAACCATATTTCTATAACTATAACCATAACTGTAACCATATTTCCATATGCAGGAA
>NW_015738874.1:0-375 GCF_001515625.1 Sinocyclocheilus rhinocerous
CATCTTTATCTTTATTTAGCAAGTTGTTTTTACACATTTTCAAATGAACGTTTGTATTTGTGAAACTAATGTAAATCTGTATCACACAAAAATCACTGATACATGTCAAACTCCACTTTAACTCTAAATTGTAGATTCTGCAACAGATATGAACGGCAGGACATCAGTGGAAACGGCAGGAATCAAGAAAATGAGCAGAAAAGAGGACGAGAGACAATCTACTGAAGCAGGAGAGAAACAGAGCGAGAGACGAGTCAGACGGAGCAGATTTGATAAAGACACACCAAACTGTGAGTGTTCAAACTGTAGAACTGATGTAGAAATATGATGTTATATTGACAGTTCTGACAATGTTTTCTCTTTTAAGAAGCAGCA
>NW_015738875.1:0-375 GCF_001515625.1 Sinocyclocheilus rhinocerous
CACAACATGGTTTTTCCTGAGTTTTCCCTCCTCTCAATATCCTCCATCACTTACCTCAATCATGCCAATTCAATTAAACCAGGATCAATCAAAGTCTACCTCCATTTCTTTTTCAAACTCATCTACGGCCAACAGTGCCCCATCATTTTAAACCCTCAGATTTCTCTCCTCATCAAAGGTTTACAAAAAACCAATCCCCCTAGTCTAGACTCTAGACAACCCCTAACCATTGACCTCCTTAGCATCTGCCTAACTACTCTCCGTTCAGGTTCATTTTCCCCTAACAAAACAAGAACTTTATATGCCATGCTCAATTTGGCTTTCTTCGGTTTCCTCAGAGTCTCAGAACTCACCACCAACTCAAACTTCAACCCA
>NW_015738876.1:0-375 GCF_001515625.1 Sinocyclocheilus rhinocerous
AGGTGCTCAAGCCCCCTTTGATGTCTATGTGTGCACGTGCCTGCCTTGAACTGAATTCCAAGTGCATTTTTTACCTTTAAAATGACAATTTATTGGCATTTTTTATTAAAAGTATCTTGTTTTTATATCAAATACGTACATTTAACCAATTACTTCCAATCAAAAGACGAATAAAATAAAATGATATCAATATGAACAAAAGTCATCTTTACACTGCGAACTGTGATGTTGCAGATGAAAAGGACCGAGGCCAGAGAAAGCAGAATCACAGTGTTTCACAGAACCCAACACAAAGCAGGAACAGAAGCTGGATCTGGGGCCCGTTTCAATGGTTCAACCAACTCTGAGTTAAAACTTGAACTCTGAGTTGACTTA
>NW_015738877.1:0-375 GCF_001515625.1 Sinocyclocheilus rhinocerous
CATTAAAAACATACATTTTAACATTAGATGTTAAATCCACTATTGTTTTATATAAAAAAAAATTTCTATGCACAGTATTTATTGCAATTACATTAGAAGTAACTAAATAAATTACAGAAAAATGAAGAATAATCCCTTCCTTTACTTTTTTAAGGGAAAGTAATCCAATTACAATAATTAATTACAACACTGCTTGTAATGCACTGTATGATCTCATGAATAACTATAATTAATACATATTTATATATTGTTACACCTTTAAAAGTTTATTGCATTAAAACAAATGACAAACAAACCTTCAAATATGAGGCAGTTTAACATTGGTTATGATTATTTATGAATAGATATAATGCAAATTAGACTTTTTTTTTTTTT
>NW_015738878.1:0-375 GCF_001515625.1 Sinocyclocheilus rhinocerous
TATTGTTGGATATCACACAGCATGGATGGAGCATGTTCAGCCTGCTGTGAAAAGTTAGTTGCTGTATTGATGTTGTTACATTAGGAGATATAGCCATTTGAATCATGCTTTGCTTTATTCAGTCATACAAACATGTACAATTTTCTGTTTTTCTCACTAGATCCAAAATCCCTTATTTCACAAACATTTCCAGCATTAGAGAAACCTTTACAGAAAGATGGGTAAGATGGTTTGAACATTTGTTTCCCAACACAATTAACTAATTGTAACACGTTTACAATAGCATATTGAAAATGTTTCTTGCTTCAGGTGTACACAGGAAAACACTATCAGCAGCAATGGATCGTCCATTGTTTTTGAACATTCTGAACAAGC
>NW_015738879.1:0-375 GCF_001515625.1 Sinocyclocheilus rhinocerous
CATTCAGTGAACAGCAGCAGAGAGGAAGTGATAAAAGTGTGCAGTAAATGATCATGGTCGTCCTGGCTGAAATTGCACAGGAGGGACTGAGCGTTCTACTCAAGAAGAGGTACCGGTATATTTGGAAGAAAGACACAAGTATATCTTCAAAGAGCTGCTCAAGCAGAAGAAAAAAGTTATTTTAGATACTTTTAATGCGAAAGTTTTTTAATGTGACCCCTCGTCACATACCCCCATCGCCCCTTGCAGGCCGGGGGGGTACCCACGAGACTGTGCTCTACTCCCCCCTTTCCCCCTTTCTGGGGGAAGCCGATCACGGCGGCGGCGCCTTACCTGGGGGTAAGGACAGACGAGGCGAGAGAAAAGGAGACGGAA
>NW_015738880.1:0-375 GCF_001515625.1 Sinocyclocheilus rhinocerous
TAAAAATTTTAATATTTCACAATGTTACTGTTTTTCAATGGCAAATGAGACAAAAATGTAAATGTAGATTAACTTTTTACACAAATTTTACTTTAAATAATTTTTTTTTAATGATTAATCTTCATAATCTCTACTCTAATTTCTATCCCTAACAATAAATGTTACAAATCCTTCCACTACAAATAAATTCACTCAAAACTACTTCAAAAACCTAAACTGGCCAGGCTGAGAGCAGATTTAGGAACTAACATGAGACAGTGTGAGCATTAATGTCAATCCTGTCAAAAAGGCCAGATATAGATCAATTCATCAGCCTAGATACACACTCATATTTCAAAACAGCAAAGCCATTTAGCAGCTCCTCAACAGGTAGCG
>NW_015738881.1:0-375 GCF_001515625.1 Sinocyclocheilus rhinocerous
CATTATTTATTTAAAAATGTATTTTAGTGCATCGACTCAAGCTTGTCAGTTTTAGACAAAATTTTAAGTTTACAATTTTTATCTATATTTGTATGTAAATTTATATAAATTTATATTTTATTTCAGCTGTATTTTAATTATCGAAAAACATTTTTAAATAGTTTTCATAGTTTGTAGTTTTATCATTTTAGTTAAATAGTTAATTTTTATTATTGTTAACAATATTATTATGACTGCTAATTTGTGAGTCTTTCTGGCTGTTTTATTAAAACATACTATACTGGTTGTGTAACTTGTGTTAAATGTTGCTGCATGCAACCAGTAAGGTAGGACAATTAAAGTGCCCCTATTATGGGTAATGAAAGGTTCATATTT
>NW_015738882.1:0-375 GCF_001515625.1 Sinocyclocheilus rhinocerous
TAAAAGGTAACACAGCCAAATTATAAGAGAATTATAAATGAAAAGTTAATTTGAATATTTCTGAATGTCGAATTCCAGAGAGCACACCATACCTGTGAATAGGAGAAGTCCAGGCCGGTGACAGAGAAGACCACTTCTCCACAGGTCATCAAAAAGTACTGAATGATCTGCCAGGCCATGTGGATGCCGTTCGGTTCAATATCCTGTATTGCTTTAATGTTATCGGTACACTGTACACATATTCAGACAGAATTATTTGTGGTTTCCACTTTTGAGAAGGGCAACAAACCAAACCATCGCTAAATTTGCTAACTAGCTGCTAGGTCTAGTAGTAGCAGGTGGTTTGAAGCAAGTTTTTTATTAGAAGAAACTGGG
>NW_015738883.1:0-375 GCF_001515625.1 Sinocyclocheilus rhinocerous
TACTTATTATGAACACAATGAAATTATTATAAAAAAATAATTTAAATAGACTTTACTGATTCACTATCGCTGCTGTTAATCCATATGTCTCTCTCACACTTCTGGACGTGCACAGCCAACAGTTGAACAGGCATGTCTGTGTGACATTTGGCACATCGAGCTTTCTGCATTTTTTCAAATTCTTTGGATGAGTAAGGTAAAGGGGAGATGTCCAGAGTGTTCTGAATTGGCATTATGAATAAACAGCCCTTTCCTCCAACTGTTTTAATGAGGTAGGAACCTGTGTATCCTTCAACTTCCGGAGCAACCACATTAAATTTTCGCTGACCAGATCCACCTGAAAAACATCAATAAAGTGAAAAAGATCAGAAGCCA
>NW_015738884.1:0-375 GCF_001515625.1 Sinocyclocheilus rhinocerous
GGTTCCCTTGATTTCATTAAATTCTCCTTGTTGATGTTCTCCACGGCTCCACGTCTCCTCGTTACTCGCTCCGCGCTCCAGCACAGTAGCAAACGTGACAGAATACCGGTCCAAAGACAGAAAAGTAAGCGGCGCCCCTTCTCCCCATTTTGTTTTCTCGGTTTTTTTTGGTGGACCCTGCCCGATTACATCAACCTGTCTCGGTTCGTCAGCGGATCCCGTCTCCTCGCTGCCAGCCCAGAGGCATCACCCATTTGTCCCATCCATCCTCAGTCAAGTCGGCCAGCCATTCATCAGTCAAGCCCGCCGGCCGTGGTATTTCCAAGCCCGCCGGCCGCTCCGAAGTCTAGCCCGCCAGCCATTCCTCAGTCAAGC
>NW_015738885.1:0-375 GCF_001515625.1 Sinocyclocheilus rhinocerous
ATAGGACAATCAACACTTCATTGTTCTGAGGATGGAACCTTTAAACCAGATCCGCCTAAATGTTTTGGTAAGTTATGGTTAAAATGGCAGTCATGAGATGAAGAAAAAAAATCTTGTGAGTTTCTTCCTGTTAATGAATAAAATATTTAATGATCAATACTATTCTTTTATATAAACATTTTTTCTTTCCTTTTTTTCTCAGATGGGTGTCCAACGCCTACAATTCCTAATGCAAAAAGAATCGGTGGAAAATCACCCCCCTACAAACTGGGCAACTTTATAGAATACAAATGTGAAGATGGCTATACACTGAAAGGAGTTGCTTATATTTTGTGTGGAGAAAATGGATGGAGCCCTGACCCACCACAATGCATT
>NW_015738886.1:0-375 GCF_001515625.1 Sinocyclocheilus rhinocerous
TTGTTTCTTTCTTTCCTTAGGAAAATTTAGCATGGTTTTACTATAGTAAACGTGCAATGACCATGGTTTTGGGGCAGACTGAGCACAGTTTTACTACAAATACCATTGTTGTATGGTGGTTGTGGTGAGTATTTATTTCAAGTAGGCTATATGTTAGTATTTTTATTATTCGCCTAGGGTTATGCATGTGCTACTGGTATTGTACACTCTGCACAATATATACTAAAAATAATTTACTTTTTCTTAGGAATGTGGCTGCATTACTGGTTCTGTGTGCATGGTGAAAGACAGGACACATGCCAGGCATGTGATGTTCATCAGTTGCAGATAAACTGTTTCCAAAAATGACACAAGGATGTGCAACAATGTGCTCAA
>NW_015738887.1:0-375 GCF_001515625.1 Sinocyclocheilus rhinocerous
CCCATTGTCTGGTTTGCACTTACACAACTCTTTGGGGCTATGATAAGTTACTTAGTGTTTCATTAAAAAAAGAATGAATGATGTGTATCACCACTTTTTTGTTTGTTTAGTATTATGATTTAATATATAGTTAAGGCCAATTATTGGATTGCATTTATGCCACCTCTGAAAAGACAAATGTACCTCATCATTTGGCATTGAAATTGCATTTCTTTTTCCAAAAATGTTCTCCTTAGAAGTGCTAAAAGATTCATTAAGGAACCGGAATCATTAGAGGAATAGTATCAAACCAGAATCGTAAATTCTTTATGATTCCTATCCCTACCTAATTCCTAATATCCTGTAAACATCAGTATTATTTAGCAAATGAAAAAA
>NW_015738888.1:0-375 GCF_001515625.1 Sinocyclocheilus rhinocerous
CAAACAAAGAACACAGTCAAACACACACACACACACACACACACAGTATAAAATATCTCTTGCCTTCAAAGCATCCGTCTAACCGAAACACTCTCTTTGTCAGGAAAGCTTTGACTTGCTGTTAACTGATTTCCCGTCTGTCACTGAACCTGCCATTTCTCCTTTATTTGAACGATTGCTTCCCAGCTGTCCGGTGGTGCCATGATGGGGAGTTTTCCCTAGCGATATGACCCTTGAACCCAGTAGCACACAAATTGTCTTTCAGATCTTCCATCGAGGGTCAAAGGTCAATTAGCATCTCGAAGATAAGGGAAACAGAGATTTTGAGAGATTGTGCAGTAGGTGATGTTATAGTTTATATGGTAGCTGATAATA
>NW_015738889.1:0-375 GCF_001515625.1 Sinocyclocheilus rhinocerous
CCCCATAACGTGATAAATACCAGGCACACACACACACACACACACGTGCCATGAGGTGAAGAAGAAGTGTGCTAAACAGCTTGAGCCGAGCCGTATTTCTAAATTGTCGACACCTCCATGGGCGTAAGTGAGCACTATAACGTGATATTAGTTTTGCTGATCAGTCTTGTAGCTGAAGAAGAACAGAAAGAGGGAAAGCGAGGTGACCTCTGACCTCTATATGGAGCTAATCAGAGACAGAAAGAAGGAGACGAGGACAAAGAAATAGATAGAAACTTAACTAACCTGGTTTCAGGTACACATACACACCCAGAATCCACATACAGGTGATGTGTGCTTGCAGTTTTGTTGATTATAATGGGAGTGATTTAGTTT
>NW_015738890.1:0-375 GCF_001515625.1 Sinocyclocheilus rhinocerous
CTCTGGAGTTTAGGTCAGCTTGAATGCTGCTGTTGCTAAGGCTAACGAGAGAAAACATAAAATACTGTAGTAAGGTATTCTGAAATGTATATAGATTTTTAATTCAGTTTTAAATACAATTTTCATGCTGATAAAATAAGCATCACAAATAAATGTTTTAAATTAGAAAAATGCTAAAAAGAAACATTTCACTAATTAAATTAGACTTTCGAACACCATATTCACATTCTTTTTTTTTCTTTATAATTCAGACATATGTGACAGAGCAAGAAAGTGCATGAACCTTAAAAGTAGGTCATGAAAAACATGTCATCATGAGACAAAAAAAAAAAATCATGTCATCATGTAAAAGCAGTGCAGTGCTGTTGAGAACAC
>NW_015738891.1:0-375 GCF_001515625.1 Sinocyclocheilus rhinocerous
TTTTTAGAATCTCTCTGCATTGAATTGAACTATATGTAAATAACTAAATGAAACTAAATAATTGAATACTTGTTATAAAGAAAGTTACTTAATTGTAAACAAAATTCTACCAGTCAATGTTTACAGAATGTCTTGTTTACATACAGTAAGTTTACTAGAGCAATGCACATATTG
Organism: Sinocyclocheilus rhinocerous; assembly: GCF_001515625.1. Lineage (NCBI taxonomy): Eukaryota > Metazoa > Chordata > Actinopteri > Cypriniformes > Cyprinidae > Sinocyclocheilus > Sinocyclocheilus rhinocerous. Next base: position 175 of record NW_015738891.1, read on the forward strand.
ACAAGACTTGCAAAAATGAAAAACGGAATAATTTAGGTAATTTTACAGATTATTTGACCTAAGTTACACACAGATAAGAAGGGGAAAAAATCACAAGAGCACTGGAATTTGCTTGGATATTTAGATATTTTTGATTTATATGATATCGTTTGAATTCAGAACAGAGATGTTCATATTGATCTCTGTTTCATATTTAATCTC
>NW_015738892.1:0-375 GCF_001515625.1 Sinocyclocheilus rhinocerous
CTGATAGACAGGCTGAGGGAGTCGGAGTGGGACTCATCCATCATGAGCACTGAAAATCAGTAGTATGAGAGGTAGAGTTTCAGCTCGAGTCGCCTTACAGGGGAGGAAATAGGATTCTGATGGAAGTGTGAGGGGAGAGTGGCCCTAGACACTTGCCGGGGCGACCGGGGTCACTGAAAGGCAGAGGAGACCTGAGATTACCGCATCTGCTCAGAAAGCCACCCAGTCTGGACCCCTCTCTTGTAGCACGGCCCATGGCACAGCGATGAGCGGCACCCATGAATTAATGCAAAGAGGAGGGAGATGAATCGCTCTTTGAAATTAGTGAGCACTTTGAATTCCGACGGAGTGGGCCGGGCAAACTACTTCCCCTCT
>NW_015738893.1:0-375 GCF_001515625.1 Sinocyclocheilus rhinocerous
TAAATATTCTACTAAATGTATGTGCATCTCAGAAAACAACGGCATCATTTTTAATTGTATTTAAAATTTTTCTATAAACTTTGAACTGATCTAAACAGGGATCTACCTTAAACAGGTACTACATTGGTAGTACAATAAAGGTTTGTTTTTCCAGATAATCAGAAGGACTAAGAGTTTCAGAACTGACTAGAACCACCGTATGTTTGAAGATGTTAGAAACGAGCCGGGCTGAGAGACAATCACACACGGCGAGTTACACAGAGTGAGTTAGGCCCTCTAAACTCTTCCTTTTGATGAGCTCTATGCAAATAAAGGACTACATTAAATCTGTTAATCATAAAAAGCAATTTAATTTCTTCATATGACTTTGATGAA
>NW_015738894.1:0-375 GCF_001515625.1 Sinocyclocheilus rhinocerous
AAGTGGCTGTAGCTTCTTGGCACCGCGCCGTTCTCTGATCGTTTCTGACACTCTCAGATGGTGTGCAGCCTTGCAAGCAAACTACACATGACCCAAAGTAGCACTAAGCTATGATAATGTGGGTAGAAATGGCCCGGTTCCGAATGATCAGAGACCTGCAGGTTCAAAGCGCTACGGCTGCTGCCTTGACTGCTAATGATGTGTTGAGAGAAAGAGAAAAGATGAAAAAAGGGGGAGAAGGCTGATTAAGACTTGCTCAAGCTCTCCCACCAGCTCTTCAGACTGGTAGGGGTGAATCGGTGGGTAGAGGTTACTGCAGGTTGGACCTTTAAGTACAAGAAAATCAAGAGAGCCGATCATGCAAAGCATCTTAAG
>NW_015738895.1:0-375 GCF_001515625.1 Sinocyclocheilus rhinocerous
TAAAAACGCTCCACGTCCACACTATCATTTTCAACCATTTTTCAAAAGTTGCTCATCCACACTGAAACGCTTACACCCCTGTGCTGCGCATGAGTAAAACGTAAGAAGCTCCGACCTGCGTCATTTCCACCTGATGTTTATTTACTTTCCGGCTCTTTGAAACGTCGAAGATCTCAAGCTAAGGAGGCAGACATTTGAGAGGATGGAGGCTGCAAACAGAGAGTTTTCACAGAACAGTGGCAGACTGACATCAAACATTGAAAAACTTACAAATTCAGCGACAGAGGTATTTGTACTAATGAGACAATCAGTCTAATGAGACAATTTGAACTAATGAGACAGACTCCATTTGTTGCACCACTGCCGCTGCCACCA
>NW_015738896.1:0-375 GCF_001515625.1 Sinocyclocheilus rhinocerous
ATTGTGAAAAGCGCTGTACAAATAAACTTGACTTGACTTGACTTGCAGCTGCCAACGGAACTGACCTAATTATTCACGTACCATGCCCAAGCCGTTGAGTAGTCGACTACATTTCCCACTGCGACTGCTGCGCTTCATCTGTTGTCTGTAGCTTCTTGGACTTCTGGGAGTTGTGGGAAGAGAAGCAGGCCTCCTGATAGAGCCGTGAGAGCCGCTGCCTGAATTGGCCCTACGAACAAAAAAAAGGAGGTGGTCCGTTTTTGCACTTCAATTAAAGACGAGTCGTTTGATCTACTCTTGATTAGCCCCTCTCCTCCCTAACTGGCTTTATGTAAAGTAGTCAAAGTACTTCATTTATGATTAGTGATGTTTTTA
>NW_015738897.1:0-375 GCF_001515625.1 Sinocyclocheilus rhinocerous
GTTTTATTGACAATAATAAAGTTTGAAGTCACCATTATGGAGATCCGTGATTTTTTTTTTTTACATCAGTTTTTCTCTGGCTGCTGTAACTGTGTTTGTAAAGGACATTTGTTATAGCAAGACATGCTAGAGAAATTCTGATCAGATGAATTTGGTTACGTATTGATGATGAATATCTATGTCATTACAAGGCTGCTGTAAATAATGCAAAACTAACAGCTAATATACTCAGACATTAAACTCCTGATGAGATAATTGAATCAGGCCATTATATGACGAATAAATCATCATCATCAAAATAACCAAATTCATCTGAACAGATTTTCTCTCGCAAGTTCTGCTATAACAAATGTGCTTTAGAAACACACAGTTACA
>NW_015738898.1:0-375 GCF_001515625.1 Sinocyclocheilus rhinocerous
AAACATTAGACAATATCCTCAGGGCCTAATGTCACATTGTCTCACATCTTTTAAATTCAGCAGAGCCCGGCAGCATGAGACACTCTCACCGACACTCGCAACCCATAAAGATCCTTCTGTCTTCCCCTGAGCAAATCCTTCCCTCTGTCTGTCTGCGTTACAGGTTCATTCGCCTCCAGAAATGTCTGAGAATCCAGCAGGTACACTGAGCCAAAGAGCTCGTCACAGTAACTCTTGGAGAACAAAAAGTCCCAGTGTGGAGGCGTCCCGTCCCAGCACACACACTCCAGAGCTGGGCGGACAGGTCATTGTGACACATGTCCGACTGAATGGGCCACTTCATTATGCTTCAGTCAACACACCTGACCCGCACTG
>NW_015738899.1:0-375 GCF_001515625.1 Sinocyclocheilus rhinocerous
CTGTTTTAATTACATGATGGTATTTCAACTTTATATCGATAATCTACATTTCTTAAAGGGCCAGTCACCCAAAAATGAAAATTCTGTTATTATTTACTGTGCTAACTTTTTTTGTGTTCCATGGTTGAAAGTAAGTCATACAGGTTTGAAATGACATATGGGTGAGTAAAGGATGACAGGATTATTATTTTGGGGTGAACTATTCCTGTAAATGAGCTCTGCAGTTTGCTTCATTATCTCACCATGACCTTTTATAAGAGACCTTATAACATGAGAAAATTACAGTTTGGTTAATGTGTCACCTGCTATTCTCAGTTAATGTGTCATTCATTTAAATAACGTACTTGTGGAAATGCATTAGATGCAAAAAAAAAA
>NW_015738900.1:0-375 GCF_001515625.1 Sinocyclocheilus rhinocerous
TCTCTGAAAGCTGGAGGAAAAGCCTTCTTAATTAAAGCCTTAATTAGTGAATTAATGTTAATGTTAACAGAGAGCGTCGGCCTTTACATTCACCTCAGATTCACTTTAATTTCATCTGTCTGCTACAGCACACTTCTATTATTCAGAGATGTTGTACACTCATATCTCGATCTGTGCTGAAGGAGACGTTTGCCTGTGTGTCACTTGTTTTTATAGATGCTGAAACATACACTTTGGATGTATTGAAGCATCTAAAATGTAAACATGATTAAATATTTACAGCTAAAAGATATTTGTATAGATGCACTTTAATCAATAAATGGTTTTAGATCCCTTAACCTACCTCAAACCGAAACATAACCATTTTAAAGAGAA
>NW_015738901.1:0-375 GCF_001515625.1 Sinocyclocheilus rhinocerous
TATAGTTTAACATGTGTAGAATAACTTTAAAGTCATTAAACAAATTATTATTGCCTACTAATTTTATGAAAATGGAAAATCTGAAATAGTCATACACGATGGCAGACAGAAGTTTTATATTAATTTACCACAAAGTAACAAGACGGCAACAAATTAAGGTGAATGCTATCGCAATTTATGTTCATGTTCTTTATCTCTGCTAATTATTCTGCTATTTTACATTTTAGGACTGATCTAGTGCAGGGTAGGTTAAATTAATATACTGAGAATCTGTCTGTCTGTCGGTCAAATACTCACACAGCAGGAGCAACGACCTGTTTGCACACAAGTAAAAGGGAGAAATAGGTCAAATAATACAAATATATGGATGGACGA
>NW_015738902.1:0-375 GCF_001515625.1 Sinocyclocheilus rhinocerous
AACGGCTACATAATGGCATGCACGTGCCCTGCTCACTCCAAAGTCACAACAAAGTTGAAACAAAGTTGTACTAATATAGTTTTCACAGTTAAGTATCTTTCTCTGTCCTTCTCAGTTTGCAGTGAAGTAAAATCCCTATGAATAAAAGACTGTGGTCATAATAATTATCAACACATTGCAGCTCACTGATGAGACAGCATTATTGTAATGTTGCTTCAATTATTTTAATCATCATCTGCAGCTGCAGCAGCTGAGAAGCAAACAAAAGCAAACAACAACAATCCTCAAGGATGCTGGTATTTAATCATTTCTTGTGTCAGTGTATTCTCAGCTTAAACTGATTCTGCCAAATTGTTTCTTTCTAAGATTCAACCT
>NW_015738903.1:0-375 GCF_001515625.1 Sinocyclocheilus rhinocerous
TATGAATATGTCAATTTAATCTGAGACATGTAATAACGAATGCCCAACTTGGAAGTAGGAGCTTCTCAGCTATACTTAAAGGTAGTATTAGCATTTTAGTGGCTGGTCATGTGATCTCAACATGTCTGACCAAATGAGGCGACCCGCTCCGTTGGGCCTCATTTATAAAATGTTGTGCAGAAACCATCCTAAATTAGATTTTACGATAATCTCTCAAATATGCATACGTGTGATTCATAGAATGAACATCTATGAAATCTATGAATCACAAATGATCTTGAACTTGCGTGCAACTGAATGGTTTCAGCACTCTGCCTGGTAAACGACTCTTAATTAATGTCATTAACATATAAAAGATCACCAGTCATCATCCAA
>NW_015738904.1:0-375 GCF_001515625.1 Sinocyclocheilus rhinocerous
ACTTTCAATATTAAATCAAAAAACGAATGATCGAATGATACACGGGTTCTCTTTGCTTAACCCGTTCCATTCCGTGCCAATCCGGGCCAGTCAGCATGGATACGGTTTCATTTTCCACTGTGGTGCTCATAACAGAATGTAATACAAATGCGTCAGTCGTTGCTTTGGTAACGCAAGTGTAACGTAAACAGCGATATGGACAATGATCAGATATTTCTGTTTTCGGGGCTAATTTTTTATCCGATATTTACTTAGCTAAATAACAGAAAAAAGGACACAACTCTTGACGCGAAAAATAAAATAAACAGAAGACGACGAGAGGTATAATACCAGTAAGCGCAAATGTTTCCTCCACAGACCAAACTGTCTCAGACA
>NW_015738905.1:0-375 GCF_001515625.1 Sinocyclocheilus rhinocerous
ATTTGAATCGATTTTCAACCGGCTCGCGGTTAATCGTTTCATCCCTACTATATAGTATTCGACAGCATCTTTCTCTTCCGCTGCTTTGCTCTCTGTCACACTCTCTTTTGCATTATGTCCCTTTAGTGCTCCATTTTACTCTTCATCACTCTCTCTCTCCACTCAACTTCATTCTTTTTATCTCCCCCCAACCTCTTCCCCCTGTCCCACTGCACTCATCAACTCGTCTTGCTGAAGGAAATCGTAAAGCTCGTCCTAGCTAACGCACAGCAGTCCCAGCTTGGCCTGGCACCTCTCCAGATCCATTGCTCATCTCGAGCTGATACAGTGACTGGATATAAAGCGAGAGTTTGCAGTCTAGGTCACATCCATTGC
>NW_015738906.1:0-375 GCF_001515625.1 Sinocyclocheilus rhinocerous
TCCCTGCCATCCCCACAGAAGACATCCAGCTGAGAGCCTTACCCCCCTCCTCACATCTGTCCGCTAGACCTCACTTCGTTCCTCCAATGCGGAAAAAAAAAAAAACTAGAAAAGGAAAGACTTGTTTTCCAGTTTGTTGACCTTTGACCACCTAAACCGCTTGGTGTGCTGTCAAAACCCGGGAGTGCAGCTTTTACTATTTCCTTCACAGCTCAACAATTGACAGCTGTCATACTTGTTTGTATGCCAGGAGCTCCAGTAAGATTTTCCACAGGGGGGAGGGCACCTCAGGGGACACAGCCAGACCTCACGCCCACCACGGAGCGACCAGCGATGGGCACTCCACTGCTTACACTTCCTTACTGTGGGTAAACA
>NW_015738907.1:0-375 GCF_001515625.1 Sinocyclocheilus rhinocerous
TCCCTATTTTCCTTGCAGCAGTCTGAATTCAAGTCACCATTTCACGTGCATTTCAGATGTATCCTTACTCCAGCAGCAGCAGCAGCAGCAACATAGCAGGTCTTGTCCGCAAAGACATGCACATTCCATGCTTACTAATAGGTAAAATTCTTTCAGAGAGTTGTCATGATTGAAATATATATTAACAATTTACAGTCTTTCTCATCCAGCTCTAAAACTTCTGGTGATACAACTTTGTAAAAAAAAATCATCAAATGTCCTTCCCCATAACAAAACAAAGAAGCAAATCATGGTTCACAGCTGTGTCATAAACTAGTATATACATGTGATGAGTGGGGCGGGGCCGAGAGCCGTGGGAGCGGAGCGAGGCCGGTG
>NW_015738908.1:0-375 GCF_001515625.1 Sinocyclocheilus rhinocerous
TTGACATCAGGGTGTACGGGGTGCAGGCTCGTGGGGAGGTGGGGCAGTCCCAGCTCATGTTTGGGCCTGAGAAGGGAGATGGGGAGCAGAGGGGATGGGGGCGCTCTGTGCCCATCAAATCCCAACTGCGTGAGGCCAGGGGGCAAAGAGGCAGTGACGGGGTGGACTCCGGGCAGGGCCAGCTCTGCTGGGGACACCAGCTTGGTGGGAAAGCGTCGTCTGTAGAGCTCCTTGATCTTCATCTGGACGGCAGGGCTGCAGCCGGCTTTAAGGAGGTATAAGGCTTTGGTCAGGAGCTCGTGCTTTCGTCCATGTTTGTTTCTGCCTGCGTAGCCCAGAAGAACCTGCAGCTCTGACACCCGCAGGCTCATCACC
>NW_015738909.1:0-375 GCF_001515625.1 Sinocyclocheilus rhinocerous
TCGGGCTTTCTCTTCTTTGGCTCCTAAATTGTGGAATTCCCTGCCTTCTGAGATTAGGAATGCAGAATCCCTTAGTGTTTTTAAATTGTCCCTTAAAACTTACCTTTTTAGGGTAGCTTTTATGTGATTACTTTGTCTTTTATTATATTGGCATTGTATTGTTTGGTTAGTTCTTTACTGCCTGTATTGTTGTATGTATCTTTTAACTTCATCTTTTTATATGTATGTAGAGCGCTTTGAGATGCTACTTTTAAAGGTGCTATATAAAATAAAGTTTATTATTACTTATTATTTTCCGATTTCTTTTTTATTTTTAACACAGTGCATGTACAAAAAATAATTTTCTTTATCTGTATTTTTGCCTCTTTTTTTTTT
>NW_015738910.1:0-375 GCF_001515625.1 Sinocyclocheilus rhinocerous
ACAGTACATTTCTTGCAAGTGCAGAATTTCACCTTCTGAATGTTAGCCAGACAAGTCATTGAAGACAGCAGTGTAAAAACTCAACCTTTCTGTGATTCTCAACTCTCTTTCCGTCTGTGTTTTCTTCAGACGGCTGATCAGTTGTTGGCACGTGCAGACGCAGCAAAGGCTTTGGCTGAAGAAGCGGCAAAAAAAGGAAAATCTACTTTCCAAGAGGCCCAGGACATACTGAACAACCTCAGAGGTGAGGGGTCTTGGGTCGTTGTGTAAAATATCTTTTAAATTTTGATATTTTATATTTTAGAGAGAGTGAATAAAGATCTAAATATCAAAATAAATATTTAAAGGGGTCCTATTATGCTCTTTTACAAAGTC
>NW_015738911.1:0-375 GCF_001515625.1 Sinocyclocheilus rhinocerous
ACACTTTTATTAGCATTTACAATGACACAAGCAATATATAACACAGCAATTCACAATGCAACAGTTAGAAGAATGAACATAAATCCATGTTTCTTTTTTTATTCTTATTTTTTATTTTTTTTTATCTTACATTGACAAAACATTCAGTTTTAGAAAAATTAAAATTCCCCTTACTCACCCATCCAACATGTGTCATGCTAGAATCCACAAAAAACAACTGAACGTTAACTTGCACAAATAAATAAATTGAAAGTTAACTTGCAAAAAAATAAATAAAATTAGAATGTCACCAAATAGTATATTAATGACACTCTTATTTTGCATCTCACCACCAGGTTATTATCCTTCACCTTCAATAAATGTCAAGTATTTACC
>NW_015738912.1:0-375 GCF_001515625.1 Sinocyclocheilus rhinocerous
AACAGCCAATTTTACCTTGTCACATTCATTAGCACCTTAAAGTCAATTATAAAATGAACAGTTATGACACTGTTATTGTGTTACGATGCAGTAATAGCTACTAGCTATAAAAAATTTTATTTTTATTAAGTTTAAGGCCAAATAATAATTAAAAGTCCTTTAATTTGTCCAGTTAATCTTACCACATTGGTGTTTTTACGTTTTATTTAAATGCAGGGACATTGATTTTTCAGTATATATTGTAGCTTCAGACTTTCAGACCAGTCTGGATTCTAGTCAGTAAGACTAGATTGTTTTGCAAATGCACTCTTCTGACTGTTGATGAAATATTTTTCAAAATAACTTTTAACTTTTGTGTTCCGCAGCAGAATCATT
>NW_015738913.1:0-375 GCF_001515625.1 Sinocyclocheilus rhinocerous
TCCTCCAGTAAAGCATGGAGGTGGTGATATCCTGTTATGGGGGTGAAAAAGGTGAATGTCCTTGCATGGCCAAGACAGAGCCCAGACTTAAACCCCAATGAAAATCTGTGAAATTATTTCAGACTGCATTCCACAAAAGGTCACCATCAATTTTTTACTGAATTTGAGCAGTCCTGCAAAGAAGAGTAGGCAAATATTGCAAAGTCTAGATGTGCAAAGTTAGTAGAAGCATATCATAACAGACTAAAGGCTGTCATTAAAGCAAAAGGTGTTTCAACAAAATACTGACACAAGGCGGTGATCCTTTTTCCAACTCGGTGATTATTGTTGTTTATTTATTTTATTTTTTTCTGACATGTTGGTGTTATATCTTTC
>NW_015738914.1:0-375 GCF_001515625.1 Sinocyclocheilus rhinocerous
TTTCACCAGTTTTTTTTTTCTTATCTATTAATCTATGGAAGCTTACTAATAAAAAATGAATAAAATTAAATAAATTATAATTGTGACTTTTTATCTCCTAATTCTGATTTATATCTAGTTTATATCTCATAATTTAGACTTTACAATTTTTAGTTTACAATTTTTTAATTCAGACTTTTTTCTAAGAACTGCTGAAAAAAATCAGGATTGTAAGATATAAACTAAGAATTGCAGGATAAAAAGTCACAATTACCTTTTTTATTTATTTATTTATTTTTGCATGTAATTGCGATCTGAATTGCAAATGCAAATTTATATCTTTTATAAAATTATATTTATATTGTAGACACACTCACAATTTTTTATTTTTTATTC
>NW_015738915.1:0-375 GCF_001515625.1 Sinocyclocheilus rhinocerous
TTTATCCCCTTCAGTGTCACTCAAGGTTTTTCTGTCCTTCACATGCCTTTTTCTGTTGCTTTTGTTAATTTCATTTAAGTTGAATGTTTACCATTACCTCAAAACATTTAAGTAAAAAAACTAATTTTACGTAAACAATTATTATAAATTACAATTAAGTCAAACTTAAAAGTTAAAATTTTATTTGATTTAATATTTAAGTGCCCTGTACTTAAAACTATTTACCATACATAATGTTTTTAATTTCAATTATTTTGATGCAGTAGTACTTTGTTGAATACAAATACTAACTCAAAAAACACACCTACTGTATGCATAACTCAGTATAGTTCAGCATAGGGCTGGACGATATGGCCAAAATTGATATCACGATAT
>NW_015738916.1:0-375 GCF_001515625.1 Sinocyclocheilus rhinocerous
TTTTTTCGCGGTACGATGCAATGTTCATATTACTGTGTAAATTATTAACGACAATTAATTAACGTAATTAACATAACGACAATTTTCAGAATTTCAAACTGTTCTTAATAATTGATTCTATTATATTACCAAAAAGTATAAATTTCAAACGGCTACTGTGATCTAAAGGTCTACCCTAAGTTTTTATTATGTATTTAGGCTATTCATTTATTTTGCATGGAAAACGCACTCTTACCGTTACATTTTAAATCGCTCTGAATGTCATCTCTTTCCAGTTTACTTCTGTTTTCATCTTGCTCTAGTTTGGGCCTGATGCCGTCCGGGGCGGTCCCGCTCTCTGTTTTGGGGCTGTGATGTGGAGATGGTACACTGGTG
>NW_015738917.1:0-375 GCF_001515625.1 Sinocyclocheilus rhinocerous
CAAAACAGTGCTGTCATTTGATACGAACTTATGAAGTCGAAGACCACTCTTTGCACACAGCTCTCGTGCTTCTTTTGTCAACTGAATGGCCTTTTCTACTGTCTCTGCACTTGTAACTCCATCATCAACATAAAAATCTCTCGTGATGAACTGAGCTCCTAATGCGTGTGATTGACTGTACTCATTGACTAGATATCTTAATCCATAGTTTGCGCAACCGGGTGAAGACACTGCACCGAATAGATGCACTTTCATTTGGTAATCTTGAAGCATTGAATTTGTGTCCCCATCTTTCCACCATAAAAAGCGCAGATAATCACAATCCTTTTCTTGGACGTGGAACTGGTGGAACATTTTCTCAATGTCACAAGTTAC
>NW_015738918.1:0-375 GCF_001515625.1 Sinocyclocheilus rhinocerous
AACTGTAGTGTGCTCCGTTGTTGTTAATCAATGTATATGCTTTCATTAAAGCCATCTGTTCGCATTATTTCAAATATTTTTTTTTAAATATTCAAGTTTAACAGTTGAATTCATGATGACAACCTTTTATGAACTTTTATGACAATCCCTATGGAAAAACACTTATGTCACCAACAGTGCTGAAACAGTTCAACAGGTTTAAGTGGAAAATAAAATGAAATAATAAAGAGATCCACACAGAAAGAGTTTTCCAAATTTTGATGTTTTTTATTGATGATCACCAGGATGGTTCCCTTTACAGTAAATCAGCAGAAATCTACTTTTGCATTGAGCTTTTAAAGACAGAATGTTGAATATTGCACTAAAGAAGAAGAG
>NW_015738919.1:0-375 GCF_001515625.1 Sinocyclocheilus rhinocerous
TCACCATTAGAATGCCAAAGTGTGTGAGGTGATTACACAAGCAGACGGTCCTGTTACTGTTGGACTCCGGACTGACCTCGCAGCCTTCACTGTTCCAGCCCCCTATGCGATCTAATGGAGACAAATGGATATTATACAATTACTGTAAGTCTATACAGTACAGCCTCCTATGGGACTGTTTTAATGCTTAAACAGTGGCCAAATAAATCATTTATTTTACCTTCACTTTGGAGGCTGAAATCCCAAAACACACAAAGACGCTTTGGATCTCTCTGGAGGACAGAGAGACAGACACATTAAGATGTGTTCGACACCATTGTTTTAGTTAGCTTGTACAAATAATTTTTTGAAGAAAACTACTGCTCTGAAACCTCA
>NW_015738920.1:0-375 GCF_001515625.1 Sinocyclocheilus rhinocerous
TGAAGTGTCTGATGTGAGAGTGGACACGTCTGTGATACTGGATCCTGTCCTGCCTGGTGTATTTCTGACCGATACGCATTTATGTCGAGCGCAAAACCGACGCCACGTTTGAGGCTTGCTGAAATGTACTCACAGTGACCTCCGCATCTCCTCTGACCTCAGCGGCCATCCATCAAATCACATGTTGGGTGTGTTTGTATTAGGGTATTCTTGAACCCTAGTTCCTAGTGTCCAGTTTCTCTCCCATACACAGATAAGCTCAATATAAACAACAGTCTGTAGTCCATACACAAATCCTGTCACAATAGTTTTTAAAACACAGCAGAATTAAATTAGTTTTAAAACACATTTGAAACACATTAGTTACAGACTGAA
>NW_015738921.1:0-370 GCF_001515625.1 Sinocyclocheilus rhinocerous
ACACACTGACGCACACACACACACACACACACACACACACACACACACATCCTTTCCATTGACTTCTGCTGATTTTCTGCTGAGCTTCAGATGATTTAGCATGAGTCTACTTCGCTCATGGAGCCCACAGTCTCGCTGATTTCAGCTTTTACTATATTTATAGGAATATTTGGAGCCCACAAATGGTGTGACTGACAGCTGTATTTAATAACAGGTGTGACATAACCAGACTGCCCATATTTAGCCACAGGACTGACATGTGTGTGTGTTCTGCAGAGCTGCAGGAGCAGGTGGTGTATTATGACACCTGTGAGGACCCCGAGGAGCTGCAGGATGTTCAGGTGGATGTAAGTCCCGCCCACTCACACCT
>NW_015738922.1:0-375 GCF_001515625.1 Sinocyclocheilus rhinocerous
ATAAAAGCGTCTGCAAAATGACTAAATGTAAATGTAAATGTAAGCTGTTGAGAAATTGCCATAGACTTAACTGAGCCACATCTAGAGATCACAATATCACACACTAATATCTGGCTACAGCACCAACTAATCACAGAATTTGGGCAAGATTATGAGTAAATAAAGTCTTTATTTTCAGACTGTTCTTCACACAAAGTGATTGTATGACATTAAAAACAAAACGTTTTGTGTGCTTTTTAGACATTCACAGTAATTGTGAAATAGTCCTTATATTTAAAAAAACAAATCTTAGATGCAATGATAAATAAATAATGACAGGATGTTATTTTTTGGCAAACTATTCATTTAAGCAACACATGGAGCTAGAGACTCAAC
>NW_015738923.1:0-375 GCF_001515625.1 Sinocyclocheilus rhinocerous
TGTTTAAAAATACATTTAAAAATTTGATGTGCACTAAAAAGCGAATATATAATACAATTAAGCACCCTTCTTTTTCACAAGGGTCACTCTATTATATGGAAAAGAGCATTTATTTCACACAAATGTAATATGGGTTTCAAACGATTTTCATTTTTGAGTGAACTGTTAATTTATGTACAAATGTGATGGCGTGAGAATGGTTTAATGAAGTTAAAAAGCAGGACTATAAGGGGTCACATGTTTTGGTAAGGTGGAATCTAAGTATCTAAAGGAAGGAAGTTTTAATGCAATCGCAACTTGAAGTTAAATAGCCATGTATTATTGTCGTCTTCATGTATTTAATGCGTTGAATGATGCTATGATGTTTACATATGC
>NW_015738924.1:0-375 GCF_001515625.1 Sinocyclocheilus rhinocerous
TTCTCCAAATCTGATGAAGAAACAAACTCATCTACATATTGGATAGCCTGAGGGTATGTAGATTTTCAGCAAATTCTCATTTTTGGGTGAACCTTTAACGAGCACCACAAATCAGCCAGAGCATTAAATTTGTTGTTATTTTTGTCTGTATCTGAAGTAGAAATGTTTGAGTAGCATAGAGGAACAAAGATAAAGACAAACATTTTGTCAAACATTTAAATTCACTAAAAAAAGTTGCACCAGTGTAAGTGCTAAATGCACTGAAATAAACTCAATTTCATTATTTTCAGTGCAAACACACCTCCTATCTGTGTAAATTAAGTTAATTGCAGAACGCACCTTATTCTCAAAGCCATTTTTCACTCCAGATTTTTT
>NW_015738925.1:0-375 GCF_001515625.1 Sinocyclocheilus rhinocerous
ATGCATCCTATAAATGTTGTCATATGTCCTGCACACATCCAGTCTATTTTTCTTCATTAGTAACATGCAGTTATATAGGAGGTGCTGAATTTTATTTTTAGCTCCTTGCATTCTCTCTTATCATGTAGACAACAGGTTAAGTAAAAATAAGTATATTCAATATAGCGCACATATTCAGCAAAATGCTCCTCTTTATAGTTATTTTTCTTGCTGACTAAGCTTATGGACGCTGAATGGTTATTCTGAGGTAAATGATTGTTACGTGGCATTGTTTACAACCTTTACAAGTTTTCCTGAATGAGAGATTACATGAGACATTTCAGTAAGTACATGTACTGTATCTTATAAAATACCTTTTGATGTCCATTCATGTTT
>NW_015738926.1:0-375 GCF_001515625.1 Sinocyclocheilus rhinocerous
ATGTGTTTATGTAAAACCCAACACCACAAAAGAGCACAAACTTGCTCTTATGAATATGAAGGAAAGGCCTCTTTTCTTATGTAACGAGTTCACGGCGCTCAAATATAACATGTAAATTATAGCCAGAGCCGATTCTGTCAAAGCGCTCGATCTGAGCCGCTCAAAGCAGCACAGTCAGAGTTTAGCATGACCAAAGATTTACTTCAATAGGATTATATTCTTAATTTTTACCGAACAATCAGACGGTTTCTGTGTCTGTCGACGGCCCAAACAAACGGAGCCCGCAGGCGTAAGGCGCCGGGGATTTGATGCGGTTCACAGTTCACTAACTGCTTTTCTGAGGGGCTTTTGCACCTCCAGTCCTCAAGTTGGACT
>NW_015738927.1:0-374 GCF_001515625.1 Sinocyclocheilus rhinocerous
TGTGTGTGTGTGTGTGTGTGTGTGTGTATATATATATATACACATGCATGCATGCGTTTATATATACAAAAATATACACAGTACACACACATATTATGTACACAAAAACTTTTATTTTGGAAGCGATTCATCCCAATTAATTGTTGCCTATCACTACTAATAATCTACACTACTGGTTAAAAGTTTGGAATATTTAAGTCTCAAGTCTCAAGTTTAAGCTTAAGTCTCTTAAGCTCACCAAGGTTTTATTTGATCAAAAATACAGTAAAAACAGTAATATTGTACAATAATAATAATAATAAATATCTACAACAATTGAAAATAACTAATTTCTATTTGAATATATTTTCAAATGTAATTTATTCCTGTGATGC
>NW_015738928.1:0-375 GCF_001515625.1 Sinocyclocheilus rhinocerous
GTAGACAACTCTTATGCTCTTTTTAGAAATACCAATCAGATTACATACCTTACCAGTTCAAATGTTCAATGTGACTCTGTCTACTTCCGGTCCATTGAATATGGAGGTTCCCCTTACAGCGGATTTAACCTTCAAGGGTTCCGAGCCAGATATGTCTGGTACAAATAGCTGTTGTTCTGTATGCCTGAGTCGAATCAGACTGAACTCGGTTTTACGGATCAGTCCGGTTGTTTTGGGAAGTGCAAACAACACCAAATCAAAATATGGTCAGATACGAACGGAAAATGATCATTGTCATTGTTGATAAAAACAAATTAAATATCCAAAAATCTCAAAAATCTTTAAAAATACAAAAATAGAATTGTTTTATAAAAC
>NW_015738929.1:0-375 GCF_001515625.1 Sinocyclocheilus rhinocerous
TAATGCATTACTTTTAAAAGTAACTTTCCCCAACACTGCCCACTTGATTATGTCATTTGGCTTTGTGAGACATAAAGGACACATTTTCATTGCCAGTTATACTTGGTAAATAGATGCAGAGCTCAACACAGTACTCACAATAAAGTGCAATTCAAACCATCATTCCAATTTTAATATGCCTCACATTAAAGGGTTCACACCACGACACAAGTGTGTGCCACGGTCCAATTCATCTTGCTTTATTAAAGCGAGGAAATGAGGTGAGGCATCAGTGCTTTGCACCCCCAGGGCACGTTCAAGACAGATGAACAACAGGGGCAAGCACAATGATAGCACAGGATTAGCACCCCACACACACTGGAGCTCTGTTCAAAC
>NW_015738930.1:0-375 GCF_001515625.1 Sinocyclocheilus rhinocerous
GTCACTCATGGCAAACAGATCCTGGGTGACAGACGAGACAAAGTGGGGTTCAAAAGCCCCTGATGATGACAATTAAATCAAGGCTTTCATTCACCCTGCCCGGTATGGGGTCACCGGGGCCCCACCCTGGAGCCAGGCCTAGGTTGGGGGCTCGCATGCGAGTGCCTGTTGGCCAGGTCTGTGCCCACAGGGCCTGGCCGGGCTCAGTCTGAAACTATGATGTGGAGCCGCTCTTCGGTGGGGTCACCACCTGCCGGAGAGGCTGTTTGGGGTCGTTGCATTGTGATTTGGGCGGTGGTCGGGGCAGAGTGCCCAGCCGACCCAAACCTTGGGTGCCAACTCTGGTTTTTGGGACTTGGAATGTCACCTCACTGG
>NW_015738931.1:0-375 GCF_001515625.1 Sinocyclocheilus rhinocerous
CTCCGGCTGGAGGCATCGCTGTCTGTCACAGTTCAATTCCACTTCATCTGCTGTGATGGCTGATCAGAGAGGAGCGAGTTCGACTGCATCTCAACTCTCCAGGAGGCCCACTGATAAACAACCGCTTGTGTCTGAGCGAGCTTTGTGTCTTTGTTCACTCCGCGCCTCCAAACTCCCCTCTTGTGCTTGTTTATGTGTGCTTTAGCGTATATTCCTAGCCTCTCGTGTGCGTTTGTAACCACCTTTCATATGCGTGCCTTCTGCGGAGAACAGATGCTGCTCGATGCAGGAGATCACAGAGCCCCCCCAGTAGCTGGAAGCTTTCTAAAACGCTCAGGAAGAGGTAGCTTCCAAGGGCGCTGATTGGTTGGCGCC
>NW_015738932.1:0-376 GCF_001515625.1 Sinocyclocheilus rhinocerous
AAAAAAAAAAAAAAACATTTTAGAAAATAAAAAAAAATCACCCACTGACTTTCAAAGCTGCTAAATAGTAAATTTCTACATCAAGGACCTTGATTCAAAAGTAATGGAGTGAAAAGTACAATGTTTGTCTTTGTTCGGCTGTCCTAGACAAAATATTAGCATTGTGAAATCTGTGATTGTGGCTCCTAAACAGTGGTTCTGTGTCGTACAGTAAGAGAGGTTCAAAGACCATTTGAACTTGCTAATTGCTAATATCGTGCAGTGGGTCTCCAACCCTGCTCCTGGAGAGTTACTGTCCTGCAGATTTCAGCTCCAACCCCAATCGAACACTTGAAGCAGCTAATCAAGGTGTTCAGGGTTACTTGATAATTACAGA
>NW_015738933.1:0-376 GCF_001515625.1 Sinocyclocheilus rhinocerous
AAAAAAAATTAAAAAGGGAAGAAAAAGAGAAGGTATAGAATATAGAACATGGTGAACATCCCCTACCCTCTCCCAAGACCTTGAAGCCTAGTCCCCAACTACAAGGCAACTTTGTAACCGCAAATATATGATAGGCCACTAACTAGAACGGCCGATAGTTGGGTCCCACAACAACGCACAATATTTTACATATGCATACAAGTTTACATTTGAATCAAATAGAACATAGCTTAACTCCCGTTATTTATATGAGCAAAGAAAACACATTTTTATATAAAAAAGCGACACCCTCCAACCTGTCCTTAAGTATTGTTATAAGTATTGTTCACTGCTGGCAAACGGACTCGATCGAAGTTTAGTCTTGTAAAGTTTGGGA
>NW_015738934.1:0-375 GCF_001515625.1 Sinocyclocheilus rhinocerous
AATTTTCATTTTTGGGTGAACTATCCCTTTAATGGTTCATTTTTAATTCATTTAAAGGGAACATAACACACAGTTTCTGCCAATCCCATGTTATTCTTGAGAACCTAAAGAGTAGTACTGCATTCTTCATATCTCCGAAGTCTTTAGTTTTATCAGATTTATAAAAGACAGATAAAGCTTTACGCTTCAATCCGAAAACAGTTGAGCTCCTGGAGGCGTGCCGTGGGCGGAGCTACAGAGTCAAGAGCATGCACAGCTGTTGCGTAGCGATCGTCTGTAAGCTGTGAGATGACATAACACAGGAACAAAAACTTTATTGACTTTAATTTTATTTAATATTTATTTATTTGATTATAAAACAATCGTCATCGAAAT
>NW_015738935.1:0-375 GCF_001515625.1 Sinocyclocheilus rhinocerous
GCTTTGTTGCTTTAAATACAATGATGGGGGGAGGAAGGAGAGGTGGATGAAAAGGAGAACAAGAGACATGGTAGCAGCACCTGTCGGCTCATTTGTGCCGTCACGTTTAACAGCGGGCTCCGGTTACAAGGGACAGTTTTAGGGCTTAGCTGCTCTCTCGTGCCCCGTGGATGATCACTGGACACAGTAATGCGTTACTTTACTAGTTACTTGAAAACGTAATTATATTACATAACTTGGATTACTTGTAATGTGTTACCCCGACACTGATTGTAAACTTATAAAATATACAGTGCTGTGAAAAAGTTTTTGACCCCTTCCAGTTTTTTGATTTTTTGCATATTTGTCACACTTGAATGATTCAGATCATCAAAC
>NW_015738936.1:0-376 GCF_001515625.1 Sinocyclocheilus rhinocerous
TTTTTTATGTATTTGGGATACACAGATGCTCTGAAGGGTGAACCTGAACTTTGGCCTTCAAATCCCTTTCAAAAAATCCACAAAAGCCTGTGCAATTTTACAGTTTTCACAATTTTATTTTCCTGTCCTAATTCTTATGGCTTGTAAACTAGAAATTTAACACAGTTAATTTATTTCAAACTTTATATTCAATATTACATATTACAATATTACAAAAAGCATGATTGAAGGGCCATTTAACTCAATTATCCGTGGGGCGGCACGTACAGCGATGGCTCTTTAAACACAGCATCATAATCAGCAGGCTGATATGATAATTCACTGCGATTCCTCAGTGAGGGTCACGCCGTGTCAAACACGTGAAAGACCCGACAGT
>NW_015738937.1:0-375 GCF_001515625.1 Sinocyclocheilus rhinocerous
AAAAAAGTAATCTGATTACGTAACTCGCGTTACTTGTAACACTGCACAGCAACACTGTTATATGTCATTTTGATCAGTTTTGTTATTGTTAACGAAAACTAAAATGAAAACTAAAAACTAAAATGTTTACGGTAACTGAAAAAAAGCTGAAAGGAAATAAAATAAAAAATATTAGATGTAAAACATAAAAAGCAAAATTTATAAAAGTTGCTTTAGCAACTAACTGAAATAATTAAGTAAAAGTTGAAATACTAAAATTACTAAAACTACAACTGAAATAAAAACAAATTAACTCCAAATAGAATTCAATTAAAATTAAATTAAAATGAAAATTGGAAATATAAAAATAAAAGCATATTCAAAATTGTAATACAC
>NW_015738938.1:0-376 GCF_001515625.1 Sinocyclocheilus rhinocerous
AAACACACACACACAGACGGCAGAGAGTGAGAGAAGTGTGAAGTGTGTGTGAGAGTGTGTCAGTGTGTGTGCTTTCATTCTCAAATGTCTGTTAATTATCTATTGTTTTCTCCATGAAGTGCGAGTCGATATGTGATATGCTCTCAGTCTTAGAAAGTGTGTTCAAAAGCTTTCGTCGGACTAAAGCAATCATTTGACTTTTTAAAATGACATGTAAATGTCTTAAGTCTAGTTTGATTTTGTGCCACAAACAGACATAGATCATGTGATTGTAGCTCAGCTTCATCCAACATACAGTATATATGTTTATCAGACTACCATTGGGCTCAGCATTGTGACATGCAATGATTATTTAATCCTTCAAACATTTGATTTT
>NW_015738939.1:0-376 GCF_001515625.1 Sinocyclocheilus rhinocerous
TGTAGGCAATCCTCTGCAAATATGTCTTAAAAATTACCTTTGCTACCTTATCTGAAATACTATGAGAGAACTTCATGAGAACTTCCTGAGTAATTAGTTGCATGGCATTTGCGGTTTAGGTGAAAAAATAAAATAAAATAAAATAAAAACAAACTGTAATTATGTATGTTTTTATATAAATAAAAATATGTGTCACGCCCATGGACTGTTTGTGTGTGTCTTGCTCCCTGTGACCCAGTTTCTCCCTCTTTTTGGGAGAAAAGAGGGAGAAATTTGATTCCAGGTGTGTCTCCTTAGTCCCTTCGATTAGTCCCTCGTTATCCTGTGTTTTTAAGCCCCAGTCCGTGCAGTTAGTGTTTGTCGGGTCTACTGGTTA
>NW_015738940.1:0-376 GCF_001515625.1 Sinocyclocheilus rhinocerous
GGACAAAGACATATAGAAATACATAAATGTGGAAATAAATAAATGTATAAATGCATTTTAAAAAATTCAAATATACATAAATAAGTAAATAAAATTATTAATAATTATTTATTTATTTTTGCATTTTTACATTTCTTTCTATATTTATCTATGTATTTATTTATTTCAAATTTTGTCAGGTTTGGCATTCCATAGGTGTTAACTTGTACTGGATCTCTGTCAGCATGTGATGTAATAAAACTACAGCTCGTTAATAAACTGTTTTTTGTTTGAAACATTTTATACAATACACCTTCATTTAACAAGTGCACTTGCGCAAAAAACATTTTCAAGTTCAACATTTTTTGTTCCATTCAGCTGTAGATGCTGCTGATAA
>NW_015738941.1:0-376 GCF_001515625.1 Sinocyclocheilus rhinocerous
GTTCTCACAGATGGAACGGTTATGAGGATGATTCGAGAAAGCGGGGAGTGCGTTTCATGTCACCTAGCAGAGAGGAGCGCCGCTACCAGCCGGAAAACTGACTGTAGCTGATGTTGCGGCCCAAACACCAGCTATGTTGCCCATGGGCCCTCAAAATGTCGATGACTGTAATTCTGTATCAAAAGACAATGAATTAAGTTCGGACACTGGCCAGGAGCTGTTAGTATCATATGTGAAAGGAGTGATTGAAGGCGTGGAGGTTCAAATGTTAGTCGACTCTGGTTCCAGTGTGTCACTTATGAGTGCAGATTTTCGTATGTCAATTCCTACACTTCGCAATCGCCCACTGAGAAAAGACTATGTGTCAGCCCATGCA
>NW_015738942.1:0-376 GCF_001515625.1 Sinocyclocheilus rhinocerous
AAATCATTATGTTTTTGTTTTGTTTAAAAATAAATAAATAAATAAAACGAGTGTTAACTAAAATTAAAATGAATCAAAATAGCTGGTGTTATTTTAAATAAAGCTGAAATAAAATAAAATAAGCATATTAGATTAAAAACTAAACCTTAAACATTTGAAATGTTACCTTGGCAACTAATTGAAATGAAAGTACTAAAATTAATAAAACTGAAATAAGTAAATTAAAGCTAAATAAAATAACAAATGACAAAAGAACAAAATTACTAAAACTAAAATGACTGAAACTAAAAATATTAAAAAATTAAAGCTTATATATGTGTATATAAAATACATATTAAAGGGGTCTTATGATGTTGCTAAAAAGAACATTATTTTG
>NW_015738943.1:0-376 GCF_001515625.1 Sinocyclocheilus rhinocerous
ATCAAAAAATAAGTACAGTGTACTTATTGTGTTCATATTGTATTGTCAAACACTTCTGCTGCTATTGTGGTGGGATACGGGTAAGGTTAGGGACAGGTTGCTGTCAGCACTCTGACAATTTCCTATCATTTCAAGTCTCTCTCTCCTCTTCTGTTTTGGGCCACTCAACATAGAACTGAGAGAAAGAGAGAGTGTGAAGATAGGTAGGTGGTATGGCGCAGATCAAAAAGCGAGCTACATCTGCAGTTTTAGCAGTCTGTGTTTAATGGATCGAGTTTCGTGTTCAATGGAAAGTAGATGTGATGACAGATGTGTGGCAGCAGAGAGAGAAATTATTTTTGCAGAGCTGTTTTCCAGGGTACGCGTTGCTGACAGA
>NW_015738944.1:0-376 GCF_001515625.1 Sinocyclocheilus rhinocerous
AAAGCCAGTCTAATTCAGAGCTCAGAACTGGAGACGGCATATCAAAACAACCTTGGTTCAGTCAAGTTCACTGTTGACTCTACCCAGTACCAGATTAGCTTTAAAGGTTTGTTTTGTATTCTCCCACACACATCTGTTTCCTTCAAATACCTTTCCATAAACAGGAAAGATCACAATCATAAATGTCTTTGTGTTTCCAGAAATGTGTCAGAGAAATTTATCTACAGGCCGTAAGAGGCATGTTAGACGCCGCCCTAAATATGAACCATCTGAAAGTGAAGGGTAAATATGAAGAGCTTGCTGAACAGATTTATGTTTGCCTCTTTACCTTATGAAGATTAAATCTAAAGATTAGATAGATAGATAGATAGATAGA
>NW_015738945.1:0-376 GCF_001515625.1 Sinocyclocheilus rhinocerous
AATCCAGCTGACCCGAGTCCATCATCTTCCTTCATGACACACACAGAGCTGTCAGAGGTTATGACCACCACTCACTGAAGAATATATGTTTTCAATTAATATCCAAAAGGGGTCAAAGTGGGTACCTTTCCTTGATCTTGTGTAACAAATGAGCTTTATATACAGTGGTGGCCAAAATTATTAGCCATTAACTGTAATAATCCAGTGAGATTTTCATTTGTACAAGAAACCTACCAACAAAGCTACCTAAAAAACTATGTGCAAGTGCACCTATAAAGCAAAAGCTGCTTTCTTGAAGCATCTTGGAGACGTTGCCACAGTTCTTCTGGACTGAGTTTGTCTCAGTTTGTTCTGTTTCTTCATGTCATTCCAGACA
>NW_015738946.1:0-376 GCF_001515625.1 Sinocyclocheilus rhinocerous
AGCTGTGATTGAGTGTTTCAGCTGGGCCTTTCCGGAGTGAAACTACTTCCGGAGGAAGACTTCTTCCTCATAGTCTCATCATAAGTCTTGCAGGATACTTAAAAAAATAAAATATGTTTAGTAAAGGAAAAATATTTAATTGGATAGGTGAAACAATACAAAAATTGATAGTAAAACATTGCAACAACCTTCTGAACATATGTTACCATTTAAAATATGTATTGTGTGTAGGATACTGTAGAAAAGAGGAAACATTATCTGAGAAAAATTAAAGTATAAATATAGTTTTGCCATCAAGTCTGTCACGAATCTGGTCTATGAACTTCTATGAACTCACCACCAGAGGTCACCCGCTCACCACATGGACTCTCACACT
>NW_015738947.1:0-376 GCF_001515625.1 Sinocyclocheilus rhinocerous
TGAGATTTTGCAGAGGATGACAAAGTAATGGCTGAATAAATAAATTACTGGAAAGTGACAGATAAAACATTTAGCTATTTATAAGTAATATCCATTGAGAGGTTTTTAAACACCTTACAGAAAGGTCATTAAATATCATGTTGCTCAATGTCATATGCTTACAGCGTGGCCCCATCTGTGAAGCTTGTTCTGTGCCAATAAGTGTGTAATTTAGATGACACTGAGCTGTAATAGTCGAGTTTCTGGTAAATCCTTTGACACATAGTTCTGTTAAGAGTGTTTTCATTAATGCTTGTAGCAGAGGCAATTTTGACTGACCTTAAATGTGTTTTTTAAAGGTTTGGGGAAGAATGGAATACATACATATATATATATA
>NW_015738948.1:0-376 GCF_001515625.1 Sinocyclocheilus rhinocerous
ATTTTGAATTGATCAGGAACTGATGAAAGCAACTTTCTCCTATCAGTGAATTAAGAGAACTGTGTTTATTTGCTCCAATGTACCTCTCAAAAAATAGACACAAAGACATTTCATTAATATTCAGTACTTGATACAGTCCTAAAGTCCAGTCCCCAACACTCAAGCACAATCAACAATCATCACACACATCTAAGTCCACATTACATCATCTGCCATCACTGTAGTGGAATTAAATTCCCTCCTGCTCTCTCTCTTTAAACCAGTCATCCAAACATGCCATTTGAAAAAGCAGTTTTAGTGGAATGCCTCTCTTCATTCTGGCCTGTGCCAAACCCCACAGCACCATTAATGAGCTGGCAGCTCTGCCCATTCAAAC
>NW_015738949.1:0-376 GCF_001515625.1 Sinocyclocheilus rhinocerous
GACCCGGAGAAATAGGAAACTGCTCTTTTATTGAATGTTTGGGTAACACCTGGCTGGGGAGCCAGTGGCGGAACAAAACAAAAAGGAAACAAAAGATTCTCTACCCGGCCCTCCTCCGGGGGAAGGAGTGGTGCGGACACCATCTCTTGAAGAGCAGGATTCAGAGTCTCCGGGTCGCCCGTCTCAGGAACGCCACTTGCTCTGGCGCTTTACGGGCCTGGCAGGGGCAGAGACGGGCTGCGCCGCTTTCCTGCTGCCAACTCCACGCTGCGGCCGATGTGAAGGCTGCTGCTGAGGCCGAGCTGGAGCGGAGGTGGGGGCAGCGGGAGAGCGCCCTCGGCGACGAGCGGGCAGAGGAGCTGCAGCTGGCGGCTGG
>NW_015738950.1:0-376 GCF_001515625.1 Sinocyclocheilus rhinocerous
GTCATAAACACATGAATTAACATTTCTGCATTTGACATTGAGAGCATAGCTCATAATTTAGATACATTTTTAAGATGGAAAAATGTGGTTTTACAAATGCTAGGCACATGACTTTCAAAGGAAAGGTTGCTATCAAATAGCACACCTAGTTTCCTAACTGGGGATGAAGGATTGACAGCTAAGCCATCAAGTGTTAGACAGTGATAGATTATTACATGCAGAGGATTTTGGTCTGATAATTAACACCTCTTTTTTTTTTTTTTACTAGTCATCCCGGTTTTTTTTATGTCAGCTATGCATTCTGTTAGTTTTGTGAATTGATATGTTTTGTTGGGCCACGAAGAAATATAGAGCGGAGTATCATCAGCATAACAGT
>NW_015738951.1:0-375 GCF_001515625.1 Sinocyclocheilus rhinocerous
ATTTAGTAGTTTTTGCCACATTCCATTTGTCTTTATTTATTCATTTATTGATTGATTTTATAATTCTGTACTAACTACTGCTTAAAAGTTTGTGATCAGTACGTTTTTTTTACACTTTTAATCAGAAAGGATGCATTGAATTGTTCAAAAGTGAGAGTAAAGACATTCATAATGTTACAAAATGTTTCTATTTTAAATAAATGTCGTTCTTTTGGGCTTTATTTTAATCAAAGAATCCTGAAAAATCTATCATGGTTTTCACAAACAATATTAAGCAGCACACTTGTTTTCAACACTAATAATATTAAGAAATGTTTCTTGAGCAGCAAATGAGCATATTATACTGATTTCTGAAGGATCATGTGACACTGAAGA
>NW_015738952.1:0-376 GCF_001515625.1 Sinocyclocheilus rhinocerous
AATCGGCCTAATTTGCAGCACAATCGGCCGATGCCGATTAATTAATAAATGCCACAAATCGGCCCGATCAATCGGTCGACCTCTACTTTTATAGCATTTTCAAGAAATATTATATTTAATGACTCTAAAAATGTAATCTGGTGTAACTGTCAAGTTGAACGTTGAACGATAAATATCATTTTTGGCAAGTTGCATCACATGACATTTTGCAACTTGAACTAACTTTGCCTTGTCATTAAAAAGGTCAAATTATCTGATATTTATATCATTTCCTGTTTTAGGTTTTATTTTTTCTGCTCATTTCTGCACGTTGGTTGCACCACATGACTAATTTAGTGGACAAAAGCTTTCCAAATGATTAGAATATTATATATAT
>NW_015738953.1:0-373 GCF_001515625.1 Sinocyclocheilus rhinocerous
TATATTTATTTTGTAAAATGTAAAATCTTTTAATTTGACACTTTTGATTAATTTAATGAATCCTCGCTGAACAAAAGTGGCATTTTTTTCTACTGAGCACACACACACACACACACACACACACACAAACTAATAAATAAGAAATCAACATGACATCAATCACAATGCAACCCTGCACAGCAAACTTGCCTAATAGCTCTGTGAGTGCAAACAAACCTACAAACCTGTCATCACATCGCACCTCAGCAGAGCCGAACCCAGCGTGAGACCGGTAATCATTGGACAAGAACATTGATTAAAGCCCCTGTGCACACAGATTCATGTAAATGTATGCGTGTTTATGGGCATATTTAATTGGAATCAATTAAAAACA
>NW_015738954.1:0-372 GCF_001515625.1 Sinocyclocheilus rhinocerous
AGATAGATAGATAGATAGATAGATAGATAGATAGATATGTGTGTATGTAACACATTAAAACTATTTGTAACCACTTAACAATATACACTGCAGAGCATTTCAGAGTAAAATGGTTATCTGATATTGTTCTATAGATATTTCAGCTGGGTTTAGTTTACCCAAGCGTGCAGTGCGGTTAAACATCAAACTGGCTAATCTGTGAGCGGCAGAAGAACTGCGCCCAGCTCTGAGTCGTGAAGAATGCTGGGAGAGCAAAGCACCCAAACACACTCTCTCAACTTAAAAGACTGCATGACCACACACACAGTCCTGAAGCAGGAAACACAAGTGACATATCAACAAAAGCCCCACTCTGTTCTGTGTCTCTAGTTC
>NW_015738955.1:0-376 GCF_001515625.1 Sinocyclocheilus rhinocerous
ACAACAAAACTCCAAAACTTAACATTTAAATGAAAAACAAAAAAAATAAAGCCAAAAACAATTCAAAATACCAAAGAACAAAAGGTATGAGAGCACAACAATGACTCCAACATAACACCAAGCCAAACACCAAAAAGCAACTACATATGTGTATGTACAACCACACACACACACTGTACATGTCCATACACATCCATAAATGCAACATATATATTATTTCATTTCCATCCAGCCTGCCGAAGCACTAAAACAACTCAAATCAAATAAAACTAAAAACCCAATAAAATACATATACAGACATAATAAATTCAGACATAATGTAAGTAAAATCAAAATAAATAACAAATACAAATAATACAAATCAAATGACAGTAGT
>NW_015738956.1:0-376 GCF_001515625.1 Sinocyclocheilus rhinocerous
AGCAGTTTAACATAAGGCTGCAACATAACAAAATGTGAAAAAAATAAAAATGAGGGCACTGTACTAAAGGTTAAATGAGTTCATTCTTAACTAAAAAAGGTCTTTCACACAGGACTCATTGTTTTGTACCTGGTCAAAAACACAATTTCCCCAAGATTAGGAAAGAGGACCTCAACATTTAAAAATAGTAGCTAATGCAGTGTATATATTACTTAATGTTCTTAATCAAAGATTGTTTGTTGAATGTTGTAATACAGTTACTTACTTTTGCTCTGTCTGCCATTAAAGACTGTTCAAATTCTTTGTCTTGTTCTTGCCGTAAAGATCGCCACTGCTGCAAGACCTATTAACACATCAAAAAGTATCTGAATTAAAT
>NW_015738957.1:0-376 GCF_001515625.1 Sinocyclocheilus rhinocerous
AAGTAGTAGGATGATTAGAAAGAATGAGTTTGGAGACTTCTGCCTATTAATTTGCTATAGAACATTTGTTGCAACAGCTAAGAGAAAAAATGTGTGGTCTAAACTTACCTATTTGGAAAAAAACAATATCACTTTGTCTGCCTATGCTGTTGATGTGGTGGTTTTAATTAATGGACAAAACGATGTGCAGGTTTTAATGGAAGTTTTAGAAGATTTTAAAGTTTAATAATCAGCAAAAAGTTAATTGGAACAAGTCAAGAGTGAAGGACTTTTAATCGGAAATTGGTCAAAAGAGAAACCAAGCCTTCCTGATGGTTTGAACTGGGGAAAAGGAGGTTTTAAAGGGGTCATAGGATGCTACATGCACTTTTACAAG
>NW_015738958.1:0-376 GCF_001515625.1 Sinocyclocheilus rhinocerous
GCTGCTATAATTATAAGCCTGCAGAGGGCCGTTTGTCTGTGCAAAGCCTTCAGCATCTTCTGTCAACATATGACAAAGAGGAAACGTGCTTCAGATTTGCACAGAAATCCCCAAACTGCTTGTAAAGGTCCTTCACGTTTAACTTCTCACAATGTGCTTAAACTTAGGTTAGTATCTTTTTAACATCACCACTTTCAACCATTGGTAAAGCAACATTTCACACGTATAATTTAGAGTTTAGCACCATTTTTAGCAACAGACAATCAGTCAAAAGCTAAACAATGCTTGGCTCCTTAAAGGGGTCATAGGATGGCCATTTTCCACAAGTTGTTATGATTATTTAGGGTCTTAATGAAAAGTCTGTAACATAGTTTGG
>NW_015738959.1:0-376 GCF_001515625.1 Sinocyclocheilus rhinocerous
CTCTGACATGGCTCTATCCTTAACCATAGACCGCACAGCAGCAGCCGTCTTTGGATTCTGTAAATAAAAGAAAGAGAATGGGGGATGGAAAAGAGCCTCTATATCTCTAGGCACTTTGTCCTGATGATTCTGATTAGTGTTGTGGGTGAGTGTGTGTCTACATGTCTCCTGTCCACCATGTGAGGTGAAATATGCTTTCATTCTACTGATAAATGAGACCATGTGAGGATGCAAGCGAAGGGCTCTGATCCATTCCTGACTGCATAAACTCTTATGATGACCTGTCTGGGCAGAACCCAGGCCAATACAATCATTTTGGTGAATACACAGCCAATACAACCCTCTACATTGCGAGTAAATCACTCGCATATGCGAC
>NW_015738960.1:0-376 GCF_001515625.1 Sinocyclocheilus rhinocerous
AAGTACATGTAACAAGGACACCTTAAAATAAAGTGTTACCGAATATATTTAGTGGCCCCAAAACGTATTTTCATACAGTATTTTGCGATAACGATCAACTGGAAACATGAGTAAGTTTCCAGAATTTTCAGTCTGCACCATCTAACAAAAACAACAAAGTAGATGAAGGAATCTTCAAGAAAGTTGTACTTACTGCACAAATGATGGTCTTGGTTGGCATCCCAGTACACCTTCTCTCTCTCTCTCTACGTCTCTGCTTCACTGTTTTCCAGTGTTACACTATCTGGCTGTAGGGGTCTGGGCACTGCCCCTTTCCCCCTGCACGCACAAGCACACTTGTGAGGGGCTGGGTGGGGCTGGGGGCTTTGAGGCCAGA
>NW_015738961.1:0-376 GCF_001515625.1 Sinocyclocheilus rhinocerous
AAAAAAAACTTTCTGAAACTTATATGAACCCTGAAGTCATACGTCCAACTCGTTTTTTGAGACTCTGGTCATGTTTAGCATGAGAATCCAACTCTTTAACAGTGCAAATAAGTCAGAATTGAAAGAAATGAATAATTTTATTCAGCAAGGATGCATTATATTAATAAAAACTGATCAGATCAGCATATTCTAATGATTTTTGAAGGATCATGTGGCACTGAAGACTGGACTAATGGCTGCTGAAATATCAGCTTAACCATCACAGGAATAAATTACATTTTAAAATATATTACTTTCACAATATTTGTTTAACTGTGTTTTTGATTATTGCATCCTTCATATCTCCGAAGAGTCTTTAGTTTGATCAGTTTTGATA
>NW_015738962.1:0-376 GCF_001515625.1 Sinocyclocheilus rhinocerous
ACATGATTCTCTACACCTGTGGTTAGTCTGCTAAGACACCTGTGTGAACTTGAGGTGAACCGACTTCATAGATTCACTAAAAAACACAGAAACACCAGTTGACTGAAAGGCGTGAAGAAAAAAAGTTTGGAGAAAAGCATTAGTATTTATCAAAATGTGACATTTTGTGTGTCTTAATGCAATGACATTTTATGTGATTTTTATTTTATGCGAAAAGAACCATTTGGCTCTTGAGTCATCTCCAAACCACAAGAACAAATCCAGGTCACAATCAGGGGAACAAGAGCTGAATTCTGATATTACGAAGAACATGGAGGCACAGTTTTAATTAAAACACACAATACCCCAGTGTATGGGTAACAGGCGGTCACGGGTG
>NW_015738963.1:0-376 GCF_001515625.1 Sinocyclocheilus rhinocerous
AAATGTAAACTATAATACATTTTCATTTAATTGCAATTAACATGCCATTAAGGATCTGAAAACATTCAATTCAGTTTGCGCTTAAGTATATTCTTTTGAAGTATATTATTTCTGTAATAAGTACTCTTTTTTTAACAATATGCTAAAGTGTGCGTCTTTTCCACATAAAAAAGGCAAAGAAAAAAAGAAAATAGTGTCAATTACTATTATGTCATTCCAAACCTGTATCATTTTTTCTTCCATTTAACACTAAAAGGACCTTCTGAAAAATATCCTAATATAAAGAATGATGACTATTCATTCACTCTGCATAGCTTATGTGAGAGACAGATCAAACTTTAAAGGGGTCATATGATGCGATTTCAAGTTTTCCTTT
>NW_015738964.1:0-376 GCF_001515625.1 Sinocyclocheilus rhinocerous
GTGAGGTTGGTGAGGTCACTGGGCGTATTGTCCACTTGAGGGCTGGTACGGAGACTGTGGAGATTCAAGGCAGACAACTCGAAACACAGAGTGCTTGTCGAGGATGCCAGCGGGAAAATTCAAATCCAACCCTGGGAATCTCAAGTTGGACTGGTTTTGTTGGGAAAGACCTACAAATTCACCCAGCTGAGCACAAGAGAATTCCACGGTGAGCTTTTTGTAACCATGACACGAGAAAACACCATTGAGGAAGTTTAATCTTTGCCGGGTCTTGGTGCAATTGTTGCCTGTGAAGTCAAGGAGGATCCCGTTATTTCTGTGTGCGCTGTCGTAACTAGAGCGGAGATGGCTGTATCTCGCACCTGCGGGAACTGCA
>NW_015738965.1:0-376 GCF_001515625.1 Sinocyclocheilus rhinocerous
ACCAATATCTGCACCATTGATAATGTGATCCTGATTTATACAACAGTTCAGTAAACAAGAAGGTAATATTGGGTTACAGTTTAGACACAATATTGTCTGTTTTGCTCAATTTCTCAAATGAAAATCAAATCCACAGCAGAACTGATGAGCGTCTCTGATCAACACACAGCGGCGATCCGTTACTGAATGAATCCACAGTTTTGAACGAATTGGTTGAATGATTCAGTGACTTATTAACATGTTCTTATTTCATATTTCAGTATTCATTCAAAAATAAAAATAAAAACATTAATACACATTTATTGATCATTAATGTAATGTTGAATCTTCTTTCTAAAGCTACTTTTTGTAATGTCCATTCAATGCTTTTCTTATT
>NW_015738966.1:0-376 GCF_001515625.1 Sinocyclocheilus rhinocerous
AATATTTCAAATTTTTTACTGTATTTTTGATCAAATAAATGCAGCTCTGATGAGCAGGAGATACTTCTTTAAAAGATTTATAAAAATATTACCGACCCCAAACGTTTGAACGCCAGTGTACTAAAGTGTACTAGTTTGAGCAGAAGTGATCTTTCTGTCATGATTTACTCGCTTTATCTTGTTCCAAACCTGTCGGACTGTCTTTATTCTGCGGATGCCAAAAGAAGACATTTCAACACATTTCAAGTGTTTCTTTGTCAATACAATGAAAGTCAACAGGGTTCAGTTGTTGTTTTGAAACCTGCTGATTTTTAACAGTGAGATGACGGAATTTAATTTTTTTTGTGAGCTATTTCTTTAACCCTTTAACTTTAAG
>NW_015738967.1:0-376 GCF_001515625.1 Sinocyclocheilus rhinocerous
GAGATGAGCAAAGGACACCGGTCTCTCTCTATACGAGTATGTGTAGGCGAGACTTCACTATGTGCATATGATCCTGTTTCAGCTTCTAATTTTTGACCCCAGCCTTGCCCTCCTGAGCTCAGTCCTCGACCCCACGTTGCATTACAGAACACAAAGTTATATAAAGCGACGTAAGTAGAGCAAAGCGCGTGCTGTGCTGTTTCTGCCCTTTGTGGCTCCCAGCCAAACAGATAATGCATATTCAGGCTGCGGTGCAAACTAGAACTGTATTTGTAAATACCATAGCCCTGTACAGTATCAGGCTGTTTTTAGAAGCCAGTCTGAACGGACCGAAATGATTTCGTTTCACAGTGGACAAGTGGAACTAATCCATTTC
>NW_015738968.1:0-376 GCF_001515625.1 Sinocyclocheilus rhinocerous
ATTCAACTATTACATTTATATACAATTGAATAGGTTACCCCAGACTTTTTCTAATGGTGGCCACAAACTGTGAATCTTCCTTTGCTAGGTGTCCTAGCTAGAAGATTTAGCTTAAAGGGGTTATGAACTGCATTTATAACGTTCTCTGAGGTTCACTTATAATGCTAGTGTGATTTTACACCAAAACACATCATAATTTAGAAGTAATAGGCTATTTTCTATCCCGTTTTTGAGCCTCTCTGCAGAACGCTCTTTTTTTATAGGCGGGGCTCATTCAAGACTCGCAAGTAAACGCCCACTGCTGTGATTAGCTAAGAGTTTCCTTATTAATATAACAAATGGACGCTGCTGTGACGTTCTCTGAAAACAACATGGG
>NW_015738969.1:0-376 GCF_001515625.1 Sinocyclocheilus rhinocerous
ACTATGGTTGAATGCATACTGCACAAGCAGTGATCCTAAAGTCATAGGGGGTTACTTCCTTGAGACAGTAAGAAGTCTTGGTGGCTGTCCTCGAATCTTGAGAGCAGATATGGGAACAGAAAACAGCACCATTAGGGATATGCAGCGGCACTTTCGACGTAGCGATGCTGATTCACTGGCTGGAGAAAAAAGCTTTATCTATGGCAAAAGTACGGCCAACCAGAGAATTGAGAGCTGGTGGGGTATCCTTAGAAAAGAGTGTGTGGACCTTTGGCTTGAATATTTTCACCAAATTAAAGATGAAGGCAACTTTGATGGCAGCTTTTTGGACAAGAACCTTATGTTATTCTGTTTCCTGGGCTTAATCCAGGTAAAT
>NW_015738970.1:0-376 GCF_001515625.1 Sinocyclocheilus rhinocerous
ACCCCTAAGATTTTAAGGTAATAAGTTAATTAAGTAACACATTTGCATGTTCTCGGTTCTGATGTTAGTTAATGGTCACATGACACATAGACAAATAAAATATTTCATCTTTTTTAGTAAGTGTTTTATTTTGATCGTTGTTATTTTGAAATTATTTATTTTAATTTTACATTTTTATGATTTAGATTTTATGATTCACAAACCCCTGCACGAACCTCACTTTTAAGAATTTTTTATATAAATATGATGCAAGATCATCCAATTTAAATCAATGTGATAAACGAGTTGGGTCAAAAGTAATCAAAAAGTACCCCGATTACATTACCTAAAGTGTGTAATGTAATGGATTACGTTACTAACTACAATTTTTGTCATG
>NW_015738971.1:0-376 GCF_001515625.1 Sinocyclocheilus rhinocerous
ACTAAATATATAAATGTGCGCAGGGTTAAGCTGTGATGTTGTTGGTTGCCACAGTAACAGCAATAAGCTTAAGGAATTCCTGTGAAGTACTTGTTTTGTGTATCAGCAAATCTGTCAAATGTAGTTTGTAGAATTGCATTGTTGCTGAGAAAAACATTTATGTGTTCAGTACTTTCAGATATGAAATTAATATTTAATTCACTAGCTCTAGTTTAGGACATTACATAAAAAGTTGGCAGTAACTAGGGCTGAGATAACTATGTGCTCAAAAAATGAAGCAACCTTGTTTGGACTTGGCTGGGAAACCGGGGAATACATTTCTTTTGTTTTGCTTTATTTTAGTTGCAGCCATAAAATGACTGGTTTCTTGAAATAT
>NW_015738972.1:0-376 GCF_001515625.1 Sinocyclocheilus rhinocerous
GCGTTTCCCAAAAGCATCGTAAGCCTAAATTGATCGTAAAAACGAATCATCATAGACTTGCGGACCGTATCCCAAAACCATCGTTACTTAAGTAGGCTAGTATTCGGAAATCTTCGTAGATCTAAGAGTGCTCTAGAGTAATCGTAATCTCTAAATGCATCGTAAGGAGACAGAGTTATGAGGTCACCTGCTGGACAACCGGCAAATTGCACCTAAAATGTACTTCTCTTCAATGTGACTTTCATTTAGTTTTTACCTATATTTTTATTCGGTTTTTTTATTCATTACACACAATTCAATATAGAAATAATAATGAATAAAGAAATAAAACAAAAATGACATGACTGAACACAAATAAATTATAGAATGAAAAAGT
>NW_015738973.1:0-375 GCF_001515625.1 Sinocyclocheilus rhinocerous
CACACACACACACACACACACACACTATATATAAACACACAAACACATCACTGACACACACACACACATAATATACAATCACACACTATATAAACACATGCACTCACTCACTCACACACACACACAATAAACACACACACACTTACATAATATACAACCACAATCAATATACAGTATAACCACAAATGCACACACATTCACAAAATAAACTAACACACACACTTACATAATTTATTACCACACACACATACTTACATAATATACAGTATAACCACACACACAATATATAAACACATTCACACACTCACACACACACACTATATATATATAAACACACAAACACATCACTGACACACACACACACACACACACACA
>NW_015738974.1:0-376 GCF_001515625.1 Sinocyclocheilus rhinocerous
ACATAATATATGTGTGTGTACTGTGTATATTTATTATGGATATATGAATACACATGCATAAAATAAATAAAATATAAAATAAAGTAAAATAAATACATTAAACAAATTATAAGAGGTCTGTGATGCTACTGGTGCTGGATATAAGACTAGATTACACAGCATGCAATACCAAAAATTATTGAAAATATATTCTGACAATGTTAAGAGAAATTCAAATGAATCTATATTATGCCCACTTACAGGCTGAGAAAGAAAGTATGGATACACGCATCCTCGCTTGATAAGAGTGATGAATGCAGATCCGTGAAAATCCATCTCAGCGTTTTACAGTCGTGATGATGCATGGCTTGTTTTTCACATAATAGTGTTATTGGAG
>NW_015738975.1:0-376 GCF_001515625.1 Sinocyclocheilus rhinocerous
ACTGGTGAGATACTGGTTTGCTTTATTCAGCCCATACAGACTAGTTCCGACGAGTTGTTTGTTCCCACCAATTGCTGCACAAGTTCAGGTTACGTATGATGACGAAAGCACATTAGTGCCAGCCCTCCCAGAACTCATTGAGATTGCGTTGCAGTGCCTGCAGTTCGGGGAAAAAAAAATCTTTGTATGGAGGTCTATTGCTGCGTCCACAATCACATACTTCCCTACTATATAGTATGCGAAAAACAGTATGCAAGGAGAGTAGTATGTCCGAATTCATAGTATTCGAAAAACAGTAGGTGAGAAGTACCCAGATGGCCTACTACTTCCACCCGAATTCTGTAGCATGCATACGATGGACACTTTACTATCCCAT
>NW_015738976.1:0-376 GCF_001515625.1 Sinocyclocheilus rhinocerous
ATATATCAAAATAAACTCAAAATTAAAAATAATAAGAATTGAAAATAATAAAAACAAAATTAAAAATAATGAAAAAACGAGTACAAAGAGTATATCAATGATGACTGAACTACAGTAGACTGATGAAAAGTGAGTGTTTTGTGTTGCTATGCAGTTGCTAGGTGGGTTCTTACTGTCTCAAGTCTCTCTAGATATGGCTCAGGTTCTCTTCAATCAATGCAGTTTATTCATTAAATTGTCCACCAGGCAAAAAATAGGCTAATGTCTGTTAAAGCAAGATTTTCGTACTGTTTTATAATTTAGCATAACTTGTAATCTAATGCCATGACATTCATAAATGTTAAGCATGGCTTGAATATGAAATACTGAAATACTG
>NW_015738977.1:0-376 GCF_001515625.1 Sinocyclocheilus rhinocerous
ATATTATTTTTTTTCTTGCCTTCATCTGTCAACCATGTTCCTGTCATCCTGTAAAACCCTTGCCTGCTCATTCTAATCTTATGGGTGTGTTTTACACTTATCGCCATATAACCTGCCCATATATGACCGTACCCCTCCCTTGCACCCCCGGTTCTCTGTCCTGTTGCACTTTCCCTTGCCCCAGCAGCAGTGTAAACAGCGCACATAGTAGCGCCTCTCGATCCTCTGGTGGCTCTCAGACTCACTCACCCAGTTCGTCCTGTCGCTACCGCAGCGTGGCCCACCCGCTAACAACCGCTGCACACCGCCTCAGCAGCGTCTCCTCCCACGACTCCGGCTTCATCTCCCAGGACGCCAACGTCTACTCCAAACCCCC
>NW_015738978.1:0-376 GCF_001515625.1 Sinocyclocheilus rhinocerous
AAGAGATTGTGTTATTCCCCCGATTCCACAGTCTCGTTTAGATAACGGATATTTGGCAGCCCGGTTCTGATAAACTGCAGGCCTGCATTGTAAGGCCTTCGGATCTTGCCGGATCAACAGGTACGATGCACTAATGCTTGGTTTCAATCTCCGCCTGAGACTTGAGTCTAGTCTTCAGCAATGCTAGTGATCTTGATTTCAGTGCACCTCCTGGAAGCTGGCAGTGGCACGAAAAAAAAAAAACTACTAAATGTATTTTTTCTTGATCTCTTTTAAATTTTCGTTAAGCACAGCCATCTGCCAATTAGCTGCTGATGCTTGTCCATTGTCCAGGTTTTCACACTATAACCATTGCGTGTCATGCCCACTCGGCACA
>NW_015738979.1:0-376 GCF_001515625.1 Sinocyclocheilus rhinocerous
GGTCTGAAGTTGCTGAAACCTGAGATTGTGTCTTTATGTGGACTTACAGATATGGCAGGACGAGTGTGTCACAGTGGTGTTGAGAAAATTGAGATTTCTGGCCCGATTGTGAATCTCATCACAGAGATCTACAAGCACTTTCCATCTTTTCCAGATTCTCTACAAACTTTGCTTGAAGATGTTGATTGTTCGAACTTCAGTAATATCCTGACGTCCCAATGCTCTCTCTTCTGTAGAATCATCCAGAAAATGACTTTAGCTTGGTCAGACCTTGAGAAATACTTTGGATCTCTGGATGCAGATGAAAAAGTGATCTGTCGTCTTCTTAGTGATCCCAAAATAAGACTCAACGTCCTATTTCTTAGCCACGCTTTGC
>NW_015738980.1:0-376 GCF_001515625.1 Sinocyclocheilus rhinocerous
ATCTGTTTTTACGATTTGTTATTGGCTATTTACTTCTCTGCTGTAGCTAGTTATTTTGACAAACACACTTTTTCTGTATTGTATAAAATAATGTTTTATCATAAAATGCACTTAGAATTAGCCTATAAAAATAATGAATACAATTCGAACACACATTAGGCTATTTCTGTTTATAGTCAGTTGTGATTTTTTTAAGTAGCCTATGCTGTACTGTTGTCATTATTTAAATGCTGAAGGAAATGCGTAAAGGGGTGGACAGATTTAACTGTTTTGACGGGTTTGTTGCGCTGTTAAAAGCAGTAGTAAAGGTGTAGCCGTCTCTCTTTCTCAGAGTGAGGCCCCGCCCTTCAGCGATTATACACATATATCCCGGAGC
>NW_015738981.1:0-376 GCF_001515625.1 Sinocyclocheilus rhinocerous
ATTAAAACCAAAAAATAA
Source organism: Sinocyclocheilus rhinocerous (assembly GCF_001515625.1). Lineage (NCBI taxonomy): Eukaryota > Metazoa > Chordata > Actinopteri > Cypriniformes > Cyprinidae > Sinocyclocheilus > Sinocyclocheilus rhinocerous. Next base: position 19 of record NW_015738981.1, read on the forward strand.
AAATTAATAAAAACTGTATAGACATTTAAAAAAACTAAATAAAAGCACAATACAAAACTTTAACTTAAATTCAAATGAAAACAGAAAAAAATAAAAATATAAACTAATTCAAATAATTAAACAAAACTAATAGTATCTAAATGGTACTAAAATAAAAAGAAATTCTTAGGATTCTTTGATGAATAGAAAGTTCAACAGGTATTTTTTTTAATAGATTTTTTTGTCACATTTGATCAATTTATTGCTTTCCTGATTAATACTAATGTTCTTCAAAAAAAAAAATTTTTTAAGTGTATTGCATGCCTTTAAGCAAAACTGTGCAATTAATTTTCTAAGTCGTCTGACTGACCTGATCATA
>NW_015738982.1:0-376 GCF_001515625.1 Sinocyclocheilus rhinocerous
ATCCGACGTGACGTCGAGAGTGACCGACTGAAAGGGAACAAAGTGATATTTAATTAAATAAAGATGTTAAATGTATGCAGCGTGGCCTACAGTCATGTATTTTTTTAGTATGAAAATATATTTAATTTAAACTTTAAATGTCAAAATATATTACAAAAAGTACTTCAAGGGCCAAAAAGTTATTTTGTCTTAAAAATGAATTTATTACATAAAATATTTAAATTGAAATTGAAAAGTCTGTAAAAAATAAAAAAGGCAATTATACACTCTGTTATTATTTTCTGTATTGTTTCTTCACAGGTGTTTTACTTTGCAAGAAAATTAAGAGTAACATTTCTGTTTTTCTACTTTTTGTTTTCTTACAGTGTATAAAAAT
>NW_015738983.1:0-376 GCF_001515625.1 Sinocyclocheilus rhinocerous
ATTACTTTATTATTGATTTTCTGGTTTTATTACAGCACTACCTAGCTTGAATCACACCGTCTGTGTCTATGTATGAAAACCTAGTGAACTACCAACCTAAACAGCATTTTTAGACATCAAATCTTCAAATTTTGCGCACATTATTGTTGTCTATGTAGGCAGAGCGCTAGGTTGAGACACGGCCAGAGTTTTTATTTTTTTATTAATCTTAGTGCTTACAATTTTAGTTGTACTAAATTATACAACATGTGCAACATCTCCTAAACATATTTTAGCCGTTTGTTGTTCTAAATTTAAATACGCGAACAATCTAGCAGACAAACATCAGAAGTTGAACGGTAATACACAGGTTATCTATTAAAACGAATTTATGAAA
>NW_015738984.1:0-375 GCF_001515625.1 Sinocyclocheilus rhinocerous
AAAATATGATCAATACTCTAATTAATGATTTTATGATTCACTGATAAACGTATGTTAAATAAATGATTCATTGATTCACTAAAACACAGAAAATATACTCACACTTATTGCCAGTTAACAATGTAACTTGCAACGGGCCTCAGTGAATGAAGCTTTTTGGTGGTCAAATTGAAAACACTCGACTCACTGAAACGAATCAAATCCTAATCACCAGAATACAGCTATGATTGCACTGTAAAATACAAAAAAGCAATTCACCCACACCCTGTTTAATCTACTTAATGTTAGTGTTACAAATATGTGTAATTGCCTATTTAAATAGATTTAGTGTATATATATATATATATATATATATACACACATACACAGCATAAA
>NW_015738985.1:0-376 GCF_001515625.1 Sinocyclocheilus rhinocerous
GAAACGTTTGGTCCTTGCAAGCCATGAATTACACACAGCAAAGCTTCTTTAAAGAGCACAAGCATCCTTACAGTTTAGTGGTAATTGTTATTGATCCCTACCATAATCTGGCATCACAATGAAGTTTGGAAGTAAACAGAGCCACAATATTCGCCTTTATGAACCTCGAGGAAAAGTGAAATTATTCTTTGTACATTAAACTGTTAAACATAGTCATATTATGCTGCCCTGTTTAAACATTAGTTTTGGCCAAAAGTAAAACCATTTCAATGAAATACAAATATACATTCATTCACTGTACTTTATACAACTTGGTCTTTATCCTGGATGTTATAATATCACACTAACCTCAGCCTCAGACATACGTGCATATCGA
>NW_015738986.1:0-376 GCF_001515625.1 Sinocyclocheilus rhinocerous
TTTTGAATGGCCGTGCTATTAAAATTATTTATATAATTCACGTCATTATTATTTGCCAGCATGGACAACAGCTGTCATGGATGTTCTGCAGCACAAAATCTGACTGAACGGATAAATAATGGAAAATAATGTTAATTTTCATTTGATAGACTATTTTATCTTCAGCTCGTTAGAAGTGGAATTCTTTAGTGAAATAAAGTAGTGACAAGATATTATTTAAATGAATTCTAATGAATTAGGGAGAGAGAGAGCTAGCGAGCGAGTGTGAAGCTTGCGAACAAGTGAAAATTATTACGTCATTGCTAAGAAATATAATGTAGCTTTTAGTAGTGAAGCTGTTGTATTTATAAAATTCACGGGGCAGGGGTTGAAAACC
>NW_015738987.1:0-376 GCF_001515625.1 Sinocyclocheilus rhinocerous
AACGTGAATGTCATACAGTCTCTTGCTCGAGACAAAAAAAAAAAACAGTTGAAAGCGTACCGAGCCGCGGAAGAGACACTCCCCCCGGTTTTGCTTAGGGCCACCAGAAGTCTAGGATCGGCACCTTTAACACGATATTCGATTAGCCAATGGGGATTCATGAAATGAAAACTTGCATGGGTAAACGTGACAGCACCTTTACAACGAGGAAGAGTAAAACAAGTGATTCATCATGAGGAGGCAATAACATGAGTGCTAACAATATAACATCACAGAAATTCTAATGGTTTCATTGTGTGCATTTTTGTAAGACTGTTTTCTGCTACCACTGAATTTCTGACCATTACCGCCCACTCTGCAGCGTCTCTGTTCCGCA
>NW_015738988.1:0-376 GCF_001515625.1 Sinocyclocheilus rhinocerous
AGTCTCACCATTGATCTTAAGAACACCTCAAGGGGATCTCAAGACTCCCTAAGGTATGTCCATTAGCGGGACAGGAAGGAGAAAGTCCCATAAGGATGACGAAAAGGTTGTACAAGTGGAGTTGGGACAAGAGAAGTCTTGTGGGTCGTTCACATGAAGAATAACATGAATAACATTCCTGGACAGCCGCAGAGAAATCAAACTACATCTGACTGACAGTGCTGGGTAGTAACGGATTACGTGTAATCTTAGGTACATTCCAGAAATGAAGTACTCGTAGGGCTGGGCGATTTGGCAAAAAATTTAAATCTAGATTTTTTTAGAACATTTAACCGATTCTCGATTTTTTACGATTTTTAACTAGTCAACTTGAAAA
>NW_015738989.1:0-375 GCF_001515625.1 Sinocyclocheilus rhinocerous
AGCAAATCAGCATATTAGAATGATTTCTGAAGGATCTGGAGTAATAATGCTGAAAATTTGCTTCTTTCTAAAACATTAAAACATATTTAACCAGTAGTGTAAAAGAAATACTAGTACTGGAAAGTAAATTCAAATTCAAAAACAATTTTATTTTTCTCAGTTTTATTACTTATTTATTCAGAAATTAATTTAGTTGTTTAGTTATTGTTTATGAGATAATGTGGCTTAAGCATCCATATGCAGCCTGCAGTTGGATTCATTAGGTGAAAGAATTGTTAATTCAGATTATTTATATGAAATATTATTAGAATCAATATACGAAGAGATTGTTGTGCTCCAAATAAGTAGAATCTTTTTGCTTCTGGTGCGTAGAGC
>NW_015738990.1:0-376 GCF_001515625.1 Sinocyclocheilus rhinocerous
TTCATTATAATATCAGGACAGTTGTATTGTCCTTATTTTTTTACTTCAAAATGTATCATCATTGACGATCAAAATGTATGTTTACTGTAAAATTAAAAACATCTTCAAGATGTGTGTTGAAGTTACTATATGTATAAATTGAATTTTGATGAATTTTTGAACCATTTAGTAGATCCAGTCATGTGACTGATCCTATACTCTACTTTATCATGTCCGTAAAAAATGGACTTTTGGTCATTTATTATTCAATGTATTTATCATTACGGTTCATAAACCTCTCTTTACATGACTGTTATTAGACTGAGCCCACGCTCAGAGTGAAGGATGGGATTTCCGAAAAGGTCATATTGTTTACAAATCATTTTTCATAGGCACT
>NW_015738991.1:0-376 GCF_001515625.1 Sinocyclocheilus rhinocerous
AAAAAAAATTCAAGCTGCTTTATTCTCTCCTGTCATGACTGAAGATAAAGAACAGCGAAAGAAATAAATGTGTAAAAATTTCAAAAGTTATTTACCTAAATTGTTACAGCTTTCATTGTTTCATTCTGGTGTCAGAGACACTGATGTGTGCTCTTATATTCTTGCTGTTTGCACTGTGTTGCTCTTATTGTATAACAGAACGTGATCTTGAAACAGGAATTTTGTTTAAAATTGAAGGATGAATGATTTTGATAGTGTTAGTGCCTTAACAATTCTGTTTCTGTTCCAAATTTTCTTTTCTTTGTTGTGTTTGCAAATATTAAATATATTTTGTATTAGGGTTGGGCCGATAGACGATGCCATCGTCCATTGCCGA
>NW_015738992.1:0-376 GCF_001515625.1 Sinocyclocheilus rhinocerous
ATGTTCCGTAGCTTAGCAATGTTTCTGAGGTGGAAGAAGACTGTTCTTAATCTCCAGCCACAGCAGCCAATCGGCACTCTGAATTAACGCATATATGTCACTTTTCATGACGTTGGTTCAACTTCGCTTTTTAAACTGTAAGGACGAAATTACTCCAAAAAATGAACAAAAATAACCACTTTTCCCTTAACAATAAACATAATGTGTGCTATAGCCTGTACATATCTGTTGACATCTCAAAAAATGTGTTTTAGTGTTTCATGACCCTTTAAGGTAGTTAAAAGTTTACAAATTTTGCCTTAACTTTAAACTGCTTTTTTCCCCATTGCAGTTTTTTCCCCCATGCCATCTCCATCTTAAACAGCTAACACAGAAA
>NW_015738993.1:0-376 GCF_001515625.1 Sinocyclocheilus rhinocerous
CTAGAGGCAAAGTTCTGTTGCTCACTGATGCTCTGGAGACTTTTTTGGTGAAGTATTGTGCAATTATCTCAGGGAGGGAAACTGCAATGGAAAATTGTTGTGCCTTCTGTAGGCGTGCACTCCATGGGTTTGCGTCTAGTCGCAGAACGACACAGTCTTTGAGTGTCCAAACCACAAAACCGCAGTAATTACTGTCTGTCACAAATATTGGTGTTTGGACTTGTGTGTAATATTGGTGACTTTGTTTCAGTTGAACCTTTCTATCAACAAGAGTTCAAGGTAGAAGTCTTTGGCCACACATGCCTCTTGGATGGTGTTGTTTTTGTACTTGGATGGACACTTGATTTCAACGCATCCTTTCCCACAGCAAGTGCAC
>NW_015738994.1:0-376 GCF_001515625.1 Sinocyclocheilus rhinocerous
AGAAATAGTAATAATAAATTAGAGTAAATGCTATTTGGAGATTTTCTTCAGTAAAATGTTTACAATTATTTTCTTTTATTTGCTGTATATTTTGAATTGCAGACACATGGGTGTCCAACTTGCTTAATCAAATATTAAATTTTTACTTAGCTGTTTTGATTACTGACTGTGATGCCACTGATTGTGCATTGTAAACGCTGTCACAGTACAACAAGCAATAGTAAAACAATGTTCTTTTCTTCTCTGGGTGCAGAGGGCACAACGCAGCTCCAATGCCAGACCCAGACCCCTGTCGCTGGCGTTAGGGGACAAGCTCGGTGCAGACCACAGTCAGGATGAGCGCAGGGCAGGAGCAGACAGACATCCTGTCCACGGG
>NW_015738995.1:0-376 GCF_001515625.1 Sinocyclocheilus rhinocerous
ATATCGTGATATCAATTTTGGCCATATCGTCCAGCCCTAATTTGGCAATGAGTTTCCACTAATGGGCTTGAACAAAGGCTCGTGGCAGAGACAGGAGCAGCCATCAGGGTTGTTAGCTCTGCATGTTGTTCTGTGATAAATGTCTGCAGCGTTTCTTCTCCATTAGCTCCCAGTGGTGCCGTTGGGAATCACTGTCGTATACACATACACACGTTCTCTCCTCACTCTTTATTGCTCTCTTTGTTTTTCTCTCTCTCTTTGTTTTTTGCCAGTTGATCCTTATAGGATTTGCTAGGGGTGGATGTTTGTTTAGGAAAAACTCAATCACAGGTGAGCCTATATGGAGTGGAGGACGCTTGTGAGGTAGCTTCTGATT
>NW_015738996.1:0-376 GCF_001515625.1 Sinocyclocheilus rhinocerous
TGGTGTGAAAACCATCTGCCAGAGAATCTGCATCTCAGAGTCTGCACGCAGTACGCTAGTCTGTGTTGCTCACCTTGGAGCATCTCCCCACTGTGTCCCTGACCTGTATGCATTTCCCACACACATGGAGTTAAAGTCCCTGGAACTTATGTCCAAACTGAGTCTCAGGAAGGCTCAGGAAGAGGATGAAGCCATTGGACCGGCCATCCAAGCCATCAAGCATGGGCGCTGGAAAGAGGAGGGGACCATGAGTCCTGAGTTGTCCAGATTGAAAAGGGAAGCTGGAAAGCTGGCAATGAAAGATGGATTACTGTACCGGCACAGCCAGAAACCATCTGGAGAGGTGATCAGTCAACTCCTCCTGCCGAGAGAGTTC
>NW_015738997.1:0-376 GCF_001515625.1 Sinocyclocheilus rhinocerous
TAACAGGACCAAATCAGACTCTTTAAGTCTTGCAAAGCACATAATAATCCCTAATATACACTACCGTTAAAAACTATTTGGGGTCAGTACGATTTCTGCAAAGAAATCAGTACTTTTAATTCAGCAAGGAGGCATTAAATTGATCAAACATTACAGCAAAGATATTTATAATGTTAAAAAGATTTCTATTTCAAATAAATGCTTTTGTTTTGAACTTTCTATTCAATCACAGAAACCTGACCCAAAAAAACAAAAACAAACCATTACAGTTTCCACAAAAATATTAAGCAGCTGTTTTCAACATTGATAATGAGAAAAAGTTTCTTGAGTGCCAAATCAGCATATTAGAATGACTTCTGAAGGATCATGTGACACT
>NW_015738998.1:0-376 GCF_001515625.1 Sinocyclocheilus rhinocerous
AGCACATAAAAATGAGCATGCACAAATAATATATAATAAACAAAACTGTTAAAAATAAATAAATGTATAAAGCAATAAGCAGGTGTAGATAGATAGACAGACAGATAGAAAGAATGAAAGATAATAAAAAAGATAATAAAAAATGAAAAATTGTTTAATTAATTGAGAGATTTTTCAACAGTTATTTATGAACTGACAGTATGTATGTATTTAAGCATGTCAGTCCATATTTCTGGGTTTTTCTCCAGGTTTTTCCTCCAGGTGTGTGAGATTACGCCTCTAATCTAGCCTAATTTAACAGCATTTACTGATGGAAACTCACACCAGCTACTCACACACGTTTAATCTTTCCTTCTCCCTGGTGCTCTTCCGGGCT
>NW_015738999.1:0-376 GCF_001515625.1 Sinocyclocheilus rhinocerous
AGCACTCCCTACAGAAATACAGAGGGACCACTCTCCTCTGGGAGGCAGAAAGAGAGAAACAAAGAGAGGGGTAAGGTGAGGAATGTTTGTGTACGTGTGAGAGAAACAGTGAGGCCAAGAGAGCGAGAGAAAACAGGAAGGAACGGAGGCCAAATCTGCTGCCCCAGAGTTTAGCACCACAGGCAATGGTAAAGACAAAAGAACAAACAAAGGCAAAGCTGCATGGCTGCAGGTTGTTGACATTTAGCTGACCTCAGTCCTCTATGTTTCCTCTCAGATAATGCATTGGCTTAAGCAATACTCTGGATCATCAAGCAAAGAGACAGATTATTCAGCTAAATCAAGTCTTTCTGAATAAATTAATGTCTGACGGATG
>NW_015739000.1:0-376 GCF_001515625.1 Sinocyclocheilus rhinocerous
AGCTGCGCACAAACGCAAAACCGCTCTACACACATGTTTGCACCGAGTTAAAGTCAGAGTTCAGGGTTAAAGGTCATACAGCCTTAGACGGACCGCCCACTGACTGTTTAATGCATATTCCACATAAAAATCACCCTGTTTTTCCCAGCACTTCTGAAGAAAGCACCAATAGCTGTGCTATCATTCGTGATAGCACTGATTTCAGATCTACCCGTCAATAAATGTTACATAAAAGCAAACCGAGTTGTGGTTGATTGATTTACTTGTCAAACAGATCAATCCTGCTCAATTTTCCACTCAAAATGGGTGTTACTTCATTATTTATATACTATTATATAATTATTTTTAAACATATTTTCAAAAATAAATTATATAA
>NW_015739001.1:0-376 GCF_001515625.1 Sinocyclocheilus rhinocerous
TGCGATTCCGGTACTTGAGCACATGAATAACCCTAAAGGAGAAATTCATCTCTTCCTCTCTAGGGCCTGGCTTCTCCAATGACCATGCAAATAAGGTTTCTTTTGTGCCATGTCTCCCTTTCTGTCTCTCTCTGATTGTCTGTTTAATCTTTGTCTCCTCATTTGTCAACCTTAGAGATGTAATAAACCTTTGTTTGTTACTTCAGTAGAGAAAGAGCAAATCCTCTTGTCTAGACTTAGTTGCAAGTAAAAGTCCTTGTGATGGCTCATGTTATGGATGCTTTCGCTCCCATTCACATGACAACTAGAGCGAAAAGCGTAAAGCAACCAGGCTATAGAGAGCTACAGAGGCCCACAGAGAGTGCTTGCATCAACA
>NW_015739002.1:0-376 GCF_001515625.1 Sinocyclocheilus rhinocerous
AGTCTGTATAGCTGCAAACCTCTGCATGTGGTAATGGGAAGCCCTATTCCTTTGTTATATTCCCTGAGGGATCCTTGTGTACTCATGCTTGAGTTCATAATGTCCAGAGAAACCAATGGACTACAATGTTTTACAGCACATAAACAATCACACTAAAAAGAAACTGAATGTTTACACAAGAGGCCAGTGTATCATATGTGGTTTTATCATCAAGCCTTGGGCAGTTCAATCCGGTTGCATTTACCATCGATATTTAGATTGGTATCAGAGCGTGATACACCACATATCTATGTGTAGTAAAGACAGCAGATGTTTTTGGACACTGCCTTTCTCCATTCTCACGTTCTGAATTATTACAGGAAGGGGGGGCTATAGA
>NW_015739003.1:0-376 GCF_001515625.1 Sinocyclocheilus rhinocerous
ATCAGGAAGGGGGCCAACACTTTTTCACACCACTGTATATAGTCTCAAAATCTATTAGGGAGAACATTGTTGTAGTGGCAATAATTATAAATCATTTTCAAACAGTAAATATTGTAAAAAGGTTGTTTACAGTTACAAAGATGCAATGATTCATACTTTCACGATTAATTTTTATAATTAAGATTAATAGTCTTGGTCTAGGACAAAAACAAAATGATAAAATCAAATAAGACATTCGAAAAGTAGCAAAAAAAATAAGATCTGAAGGCATAACAAAAAAACAAAACAAAAAAGTTCCCAAGACAGCTTTAATTAGGGTTGCAAAAAGGTGGAAATTTTTCAGTATATTTCGGAAACATTCCAGAAATTTTGGAAA
>NW_015739004.1:0-376 GCF_001515625.1 Sinocyclocheilus rhinocerous
AGTGAAGAGGAGAAGGAAAAGGCCCTCAACAATCTCCATGAACAAACTGAAGCTTCCAGAGTGCCCTTCACATTTAATTTTGTGTTCAGGGATGACATGGAGCTATTTTTGCAGGAATGTCTTGACAAAATGGGCCTTAGAGTAAATTGTTCATTTGATACATCTTAATTTAGAATTAATGCAATATTGTCATGACAAAATGTGCCCAAGAGGGAGTTGTTCGTTTTGTACGTTTTCATTTTCATTTATGCAGGATTGTCATGGCAGAATAGGCCTAATGGTGAATTGTTCAGTTGATAAACTGTTTGTGTTTTGTGCGTTTAATTTTTCATTGAAATGTTTTAGTTTTCATTTAGAAAAATGCATGATTCTTGTG
>NW_015739005.1:0-376 GCF_001515625.1 Sinocyclocheilus rhinocerous
CTGACCTGCAGCGCTCCGATGGCGGCGCTCTGGAAGCGCAGGTCGGTCTTGAAGTCCTGAGCGATCTCTCGCACCAGACGCTGGAAGGGAAGCTTGCGGATCAGCAGCTCGGTGGACTTCTGGTAGCGGCGGATCTCACGCAGAGCCACGGTCCCGGGCCTACAGACACACACAGAGCCGTCAGCGCTCGTCCCGCGGCTCCAGACCAAACACCACTCGCGGCTCAGTACCTGTAGCGATGGGGCTTCTTGACTCCTCCAGTAGAGGGCGCACTCTTACGAGCCGCTTTAGTCGCCAGCTGCTTACGAGGAGCTTTTCCTCCGGTGGATTTACGGGCGGTCTGCTTCGTACGGGCCATTCTGACACACGATCACCT
>NW_015739006.1:0-376 GCF_001515625.1 Sinocyclocheilus rhinocerous
AGGAGAAGAGCGGGAAGGGCAAGAGTTCGCACCGCACCGACAGTTCTGGTTAGTACTGCTCCGTTTGCGGCCACCAAATGACGTTCTTTGGGAGCGAATTTGCAGATTCCTAAATCCATCTTCGCTTTTTCCTAGCTTCTGGTGACATGAAGCAGATGCTGCCCATCAAGCTGTCTTCAAGGGATTCGGACGGAGGTCACAAAGCATGCCGGCCCATCAGCCCCCACCAACCTCAACATTCGCACTCAGGTAAGACAAACAACTGCACCCGACATTCCCGGCCGAGCCTGAACGAGCAGTATCCCGCTGTGTAAACAGTCATTAGGCCCAGCTGACAGGCCTGTTGTTTGGTTTGCTCGCCCTGCAGATTCCCTCA
>NW_015739007.1:0-376 GCF_001515625.1 Sinocyclocheilus rhinocerous
AGGTTAGTATTTGAGCTTTCAATAAAATAACAAAGAATGAACAAATGGATGAATCAACAATTAAAGAATTAACTACATTTGTTATGTTCTATTAGCGAAATGTTCTTGAAATATATGTATAGCCTACTGCTTCATGTGATGCTCAGCCAGCAAATGCTAGACAATGAATGACGTTATGTGGATGTGTTTTTATAATCAATGTTTATCAGGGACAGCTTGTGGCTTTGCCTTCTGAACAGTTGCACCAGTTTGGTGGCTGGTTTTGCTGTGTTCTCAGTCTTGGGCTTCATGGCCCAAGAGCAGGGCATCCCCATTGCAGAGGTGGCAGAATCCAAGAGGGTCTAGCTGCAGCCTTGCACTTGCACTCTCAGACACT
>NW_015739008.1:0-376 GCF_001515625.1 Sinocyclocheilus rhinocerous
TTTTTTTTTATTATGTTACTGTAATTATAACTTAAAATTTCAGACATGAAGACCACATTTTTTTTTTTTATGAACTTTACTAATTAAATGCAAACTTTTCACTCAGAAATTGCTAATAAATTTCATAAACAATTACAAACAGCAAGAAACTAAATGTGAAATTTTGCTGTAGAAAAACTGAAATAGTATTTTCTTGTCAAATGCACTCAAATAATCAATGGTTCTATTTACAATTTTAAAAAAAATTACAGTGTATACACACACACACACACACATATATATAAATATAGTAAAGTTAGTAAAGTAAAGTTTACAAACAATTACAAAGAAACTGCAAGAAACACTGAATTGAATTAAATTTCAATGTAGAAAAACT
>NW_015739009.1:0-376 GCF_001515625.1 Sinocyclocheilus rhinocerous
CAATCTGATTAAAGTACTTCCTGTAGCCCTCCACTGTCTCGTGCTAAAGTGAAACACATTCAATAAAAAAAAATACATTAAAACGAATCAAACTGTTGGGATTGTACAAAGAGCAACGGATACTTACCATGTTAGACTGAGGCTGCAGTACTAGTCTTGCTTGTTTTTTTCTTTGCTTCCTATAGTAATTTTCAAACGTCTCCCTGTCTCCCTATAAAGAAATAGAATGTGGCATTAAAGTGTTTAAAAACAAATTAATATCCATTTAATTTAATTCATACAAGAGCATTCAACTTGCACGGCATGCAATTGTTCATTTTACCCCAGAGCAAACTGTATTTGTAATTAATCAGGTTAAGGCACACAAGACACGGAA
>NW_015739010.1:0-376 GCF_001515625.1 Sinocyclocheilus rhinocerous
AAAAAAAATGTAAATACCATTTATGAACTTTTATTTTTATTATATAATTTTCAGTCAAACTGTAATTTTGCCAAATTATGTAAAAGTGTGAAAATATTTACGTACTTAGGATACACAAATACAAGCTTTGAAATGAGCGCTTATTTATCCCAAAAATATGAAAAACTAATTTACAACATTAAATTGTTATTATTATCAAACACATTTCATAATTTTAAATGTGGTGGAAATTACACTGTGGTACAACTGTTCTAGAATTTTTTTTTCCAAAAAATCTGAATTTACCTGTGATGCATGTATGTCCATTGTTGGCCTTTATTAATGTGTTAAATAAACTAGTGAGAGTGTGAAAAGTGTGTTTTAAGACAGAGCTTAA
>NW_015739011.1:0-376 GCF_001515625.1 Sinocyclocheilus rhinocerous
GGGTAGAGCGCGTCCATTATCACTTGTGCCTTCAACAGGTCTCACATTTGAAAACTGCAAATTGCAAAAACTTGCAAGGGCAAAATGTTTGACATTACTTGATCTGCAACCATATGGTGAAAACCTCCCTAAGAAGAAGAGAAGAAAATAAATGAATAAATACAGGAGGGGGAGGAAGGGTGGGAGAAGATGAGGGACAAACAAATCCAGTAAATTATTATTTAAATGCTGTAATTAAGGTTTTTTTTTTTTTACTTCAGAGGGGGGAATGTCAAGTGCTCTCTTCTTTTGGCCTCTCCTTTGTGGATGTCCTTGCCTCCTATGCTATATGTGACAGTGACAATAAACATACTAAAGATGTTAAAACTACCTCCTG
>NW_015739012.1:0-376 GCF_001515625.1 Sinocyclocheilus rhinocerous
CACACACTTTATACAACACACTTACTCTTTTCCCATGCCCTTATGTTTTGTTTGTTTCTGCGCAACTGCAGTGCATTACGCAGCGGTGCCGATGTTCATGCTTTGATTCATTTGTAAACTTGATAACATCATGCATTATACCATTACACCCTTTCTGGAGTTTAATGAGCTGTGCATTGGCGTAAATCTGGGTTTGTGTGCAGATGTGAACATGCATGATAATAGACGCGTGTGAAGCAGCGAGTTCACAGCTGCACGGGTGGTCTGGAGTATTGCAACATCACTGGGGCTGAATAAACTTCAGCCAAAAAAAGCCTAACCCCTTTAGAAATACAACCCGCACCACAATCAAATGCACTTGAATGAACTTAAATCA
>NW_015739013.1:0-376 GCF_001515625.1 Sinocyclocheilus rhinocerous
CACCTGTTTGGTTCTAACTTGTCTGTGTCTGGAGTTTGATTTCCTGTTACAAAGTTAGTGTTAAGCATTGATTATTTTCATTTTACATTTTTACTTTACATTCGACTACAGGTTTAATAGTCGAATAAACCAACATCGTGGGCACAAAAACGCAAGAGAAATAAGGCCTGATCCATAAGCGAGATAACTTCTCATGAAGATCAGGGAAAAACAGGAGAGACTGGCGTTTAGGTTCCTCCCCTTGGCTACCCAACAGGAATCTGTCATCAAGCTTGGAGTGCCTGGGGTTCTCCTGCTCCTGTAGCCAGTCTAACTTAAGCTTGGACACTGCGTGAGTAACCACCTCGAGTAGCTTCCCAAATGATTTATCATCACG
>NW_015739014.1:0-376 GCF_001515625.1 Sinocyclocheilus rhinocerous
CACTTCAGAACCATTAAAGCTCTGCTGGGAGCTAGACACAGAGAATGAGAGAGACAGAAGGAGACAGAGAGAGAGAGAAGAAGGAGGAAAAATAGAAGCAGGGGGATGCTCTCAGTGGAACTGAGTGATGGTATAAATACCGTAGTTGGAGTTGTAGAGGTAAATTATTCCTAAAGACATTAAACAGTAGTGAAGCTAAGCTCCCTCTCTCTCTTCCCCTCGTGCTTTCTCTTACTTTACCACAGTCATCTCATATATTTATGCCTTTGCTGGATTGCCTTGGTTATTTTTTTCTTCTGAAAAGAGCTGACAACACAAATATCTGTCATGTGTCTGATATAATGAAGCTCAAGAATGTGTCATCATTTGTATTTCT
>NW_015739015.1:0-376 GCF_001515625.1 Sinocyclocheilus rhinocerous
TATGCGGAATTACTAATAACGCTATTGCTGTTGACCAACAGGTGGTGCTATCATCAAATTGAATACTAATGTAATCAATGACATTGCATATAGCAATAAACTTGTAAGAATTATTTTGTCAACTCAGAAGTTAGCAAATTCAATAGATTTTTTTTGTGTGTGATTTTGGATTATTGCAGAAAATAAGCTCTGTGACCACTTAAAGTTTAAGACGTTTTTTTTTTTTTGGTCTCATCAAGACAAGTCTTCAGTGAACTTAAATCTTAAATATTTTGAACTGTAAATACAATCGTCAAAAGTAAAACAAAACAAAACAAAACAAAAAAACCCTAAAGTTAGGTCATAAACTACCGTATTGGCCCGAATATAAGACGAC
>NW_015739016.1:0-375 GCF_001515625.1 Sinocyclocheilus rhinocerous
TCTGCAGAGAAGGGAGACTGGCGTTTGTCGCGGTTTGGAAAGATATGGAGAAAACGTGACAGAATAACACGGCGGATATCGCATTTTACGTAGAATTAAAAATTTATTTTTCAATACCGACCAGATACAATACTGATTTTGGTGGGAACTCAATTTTTCGTTTTGGAACCAAACTCTTCATACACACACACACACACACACACACACCTGCATAGTTCATTTCATTTTGTTTCAAGTAATTATTTTCAGTTAAGTTTTAGTTAACTAAAAAAAGCTTAAAACTAGAAAAAATATCTGACACGAAAAGTAATCTTGTTTTTTCTTTTGATTAAGTTTAGTTCCCTTTCATGGGAACTTCGAACTGCGTCCTCTAGG
>NW_015739017.1:0-376 GCF_001515625.1 Sinocyclocheilus rhinocerous
CACAGACACAGACACACGTACGTATGCACACACACACACATATAGCCTATATATATATCCTTTTCATCCTCATGAAAAAGTTTTACAAATAACTAGATTTGAATAGAATATAATAATACAAATTAACTTGATTTTTACAGAACGCTAGTGGTGCTTGTTTGTGCAAAACTCCCAAATAATGAAACAAAATAATAATAATCTGTTTCGTACAATGATAATTAATCTTTAACCTTTAATGCATAACATCATAAAACCACGGCAGAATTAGACTTGCTGCGGAAGTCAGTGTTACCAGAGGTACATGGTGTTCAGCCATACATAAGTCAAGTCGCCTTTATTTATATAGCGGTTTTAACAATACAGATTGTGTCAAAGC
>NW_015739018.1:0-376 GCF_001515625.1 Sinocyclocheilus rhinocerous
AAAGCATTCATAAAATATGCATTAAAAGTCACACAATAGCTGTTTGAATCATTTCCAATTTCCATTAAAAGATAAAAGAATAATTTCCATTTTCAAGACATACAGTCATATGTACAATGTTAACACGGTAAGAACTACAGTAGTGCAGGAAAGAAAATGATGTAAGTCCAAATGATGATGACATGTTTCACTGTCAACTTTAAATCATGTTAAAATTGTGAAAAGAAAAACAAAAGGGATAAACATATAGGCTGTGTCTCAAAATCTAAAAACAGACAGCATTTCTGGGCATTCGATTAGATCAGGAAAGTGCCTGTGATGCCTGAAAAAGCTGTATAGGTAGGCCTCTTCAAACATGAAATGGTGTCGGAAGAAA
>NW_015739019.1:0-376 GCF_001515625.1 Sinocyclocheilus rhinocerous
CATAACCAGCAGAAGATCAGAGACACCGCTCAACATCTTCAATCTTACTGTCTATGGTGAGTAGAGAATTTTGTACTGTATTGTAAAATGATAGAAGATTAATTGTAAAAACTCATTCATGCATTTCAAGCATTGTTATAATTAATTATTTTAATAATCAACATTTTATAATCATGTTATTTCTTTAATACTTTACATCAGTTTTAAAAATCAACGAACTGGCAAATATCATAGGTCTCCTATTTATTGAATTTGATTTATTTTCCAATATTTTGAAGCTCGTCTGCCTGTTCCCGTCATCAGCAGAGACTTTTCTGTTCTGACCCTGTACCAGAATTGTTCATTGTTGTGTTCAGTGGTGAATGTGAGTCATGTG
>NW_015739020.1:0-376 GCF_001515625.1 Sinocyclocheilus rhinocerous
ACTAATTTCTGCAATTCTCCAGCTGTGATCCTTGGAGAGTCTTTGTCCACTCAAACTCTCCTCATCACCGTGCATTAGGAAGATATAGACACACATCCTCTTCGAGCCAGATTTGTAACATCTTTAGTTGATTAGGACATAGTTGGAACATTTTTGCCTTGATGGTGGAAATGGGAATTTTCAATGATTAAGCTATTTTCTGACAGCCACTTTCTATTTTGTGAAGCTCGACAATCTTGTTCTGCACATCAGAACTATATTCTTTGGGTTTACTACTTGTAATAGATGATTAAGGAAATTTGGCTTTTGTGTTCCTCATATTTATAATCATGTAGAACAGGAAGTCATGGCTAGACACTTTCATACTCCTAGTTAC
>NW_015739021.1:0-376 GCF_001515625.1 Sinocyclocheilus rhinocerous
AATGTCTTACAAGAACTGTTTTTCTCCATACAATGAAAGTCAGTGGGGATCCCCAATGGACTAAAATAGTTCTTCAAAATACTGTTTGTTCTTTTGTGTTCCACAGAAGAAAGAAAGTCATACAGATTTGGAACGACAAGTGGGTGAGTAAATGTTGACAGAATTATCATTTTTTTGGGTAAACTATTCCTTTAAAGGCCATTATTTTACACTGTTATGCACTTGCTGGGCAAAAGAAAATCCTTAAAATATGATAATTGCCCAAATTGTAGTAGGACAAAGTTCAAAGTCTAAAAGCAGGAGGCATACGTTCCCCTCAGTGCTCAGTTGCTATCAGGGGCGGACTGGGACAAAAATTCAGCCCTGGCACTGTAGC
>NW_015739022.1:0-376 GCF_001515625.1 Sinocyclocheilus rhinocerous
CTCCCAGACACCACTGGACTGTGTTGGAGAGAAGGTGTATTCCGGAGTCTGGGGAGTGTCCGATCCCGAGCCAGAACCAGTCCGCCGCTGTCCGCGGCTCACCCAAGGCAGCCAGCAAATCCCCAGTTCCGCCCAGGAGGGGCTCCCTATCCCCAGTTCCGCCCAGGCGGAGCTCCCGATCCCTAGTTGAGCCCAGGAGGGGCTCCCGACCACCAGTTCAGCCCAGGAAGGGTTCCAGACCCCCAGTACAGCCCAGGTAGGGCTCCAGATCCCCCGCAGAGCATAGGAAGGGCTCCCGATTCCCAGTTCAGCCCAGGAAGGGCTCCAGATTCCCCGCCGAGCCTAGGAAGGGCTCCCGATCCCCAGTTCAGCCCAG
>NW_015739023.1:0-376 GCF_001515625.1 Sinocyclocheilus rhinocerous
CCTCAGGGAACCATGGTTACACAAGTAACCCGAGACGTTTTATTTCCATAATATTTGGGGGAGGGGGCACAACATTACAACTCTGCTTAGGGCACCCATTTGGCCAGCAGCGGCCCTGCATATGCAAATATACACCCACAACTACAACGTATTTCCGGTCATAGAAATGCCAGCTTTGGCACTCCTTTGCTTTCAATTTGATTATATCAGCAATATATTTTACTTGGTGTGACCTGATTGTGTATGATTGTTTTTGACAGAATTACTGCAAGTCTGAAACTTTTTCTCTCTCTTTCTTCATCTCCTGATTTTTAAGTCTTGAATAAACTGGCAGTGTGACATCATCCCGTGACATTTCTCACAGATTTTGTTCACC
>NW_015739024.1:0-375 GCF_001515625.1 Sinocyclocheilus rhinocerous
TAATGTTCTTTTTAGCAGCATCATATGACCCCTTTAAGTTAGATTCTTACATTTTGAAGGAAGGAAAAATAGGTTCTTTATTGTAAGAATATGCTACAGGTTATAATTTATAAATTCTGACTAAGGATCATTAAGTTACATAGATATGTATTAGCTAATTAAACCATTTTGACATTTCCCATTTGTATCAGTGTCAAAATCTACCTTAAAACCCTGAGAAATTTTCTGTCGTCAAATATTTTATTATTATATTATTAGCAATTAATTAATTCATGCTATCTGAATAACTACATTCAACATTCATAAACATGCATAGGTCAACTGTTTATTCGGTCCAAATCTGAAAACCGTATGTCAAAGGTGCCCAAATCACAT
>NW_015739025.1:0-376 GCF_001515625.1 Sinocyclocheilus rhinocerous
GACGTTGTTTATTAGTCATTATCCTTTAGTTTAGTTCTAACCCATTGGTGAGCAAGTGATGTAATGCTAGATTTCTTTAAAAATGTTCCAATTAAGAAACCAACTCATCTACATCTTGGCCAATGAGTACATTTTCTGCTAATTTAAATTTTTGGGTTACCTATTTCTTTAAAATATGCACAACTCCCATTTGATAACATTGCAGCGAGTATTGAATGAATGGTTTTTGTTAAATGAAGTGAATCTCAACAGATTCCATCCTCGGAATAGAGAGCAGAGAACACTGGGTAAGGGACCCTGCCAATCGGAACACAGCCTCTCCCTCTGTCTTTAAAAGCAGGGCAGAATAGGCAATTGGCGCCATCTAGTGATGAGC
>NW_015739026.1:0-376 GCF_001515625.1 Sinocyclocheilus rhinocerous
CTTTTTTTAAACTATATCTTTTCAGCAGCGGCATTTGCTACTGTACGTCGTGTCAAATGACTGGTGCTATATCGCCTCTCTCTGGAAGATATGTGATATTTCTGTTCATATTCAGCGTCTGCATTCTATGACCAGCTGGAGGCGCTGTTTCACACTTTAAATCATAGATGTTTTACAGTTTTTCCTCAGTTGCTTTACAGTAGTAGGCTACATTTCTTGAATCATTCTTAATATTTGCAAACCAGTATGTGCATTTATCAAAACAATTCATACAAACAGCACCACACAATGGATTACTTGCAAAAGCATGTAACTTGCTCAAAATATTGCTTTTAATGATGTGCACAAGTGACTAGATGATGTGGAGGTTGAACAA
>NW_015739027.1:0-376 GCF_001515625.1 Sinocyclocheilus rhinocerous
CTTAATTGAGCAGCTTCATGAGGGAAAACTGAGACCCTAAATGGCAAACTCTAAGCAGAATGACAAAAACTCACCTGATGTTGTTTACGGCCGTATCATCACCAATTCCTTGGGAAGATTCAACTTTCAACTGAAAAGCTGTTACGAATCCATTAGGACACATTTGGATATAATCTATCCACTGACCAAAGCTGAAGAAAAAAAAGACAATTTATAGCTTTTTTTAAGGTTTATAGTTAAGTAATCAGTATTTATTTTCAAGAAAATCTTCATTCTGACTGAGCCCATTACCTTCCTTCGTCAGACCGAATGATGCCTGATGCGTCATTAGATTGACTTTCACAGAAAAGATCAATCGCATTGAGTGCGGTGTTAT
>NW_015739028.1:0-376 GCF_001515625.1 Sinocyclocheilus rhinocerous
CTTTGAAGTTCTGATGCTTCCCTTTCTTGTTCCTCCAAAACTGCCAAAACTTCCTGAGATGCAGCAGCTTCAGCCACAGCTTCGTTTCTTTTGACTGAGTGAATGCTAGAATGGGTTGAACTGCATTTTGATTGCCGAGACAGTGGTCTTGATAAGGAGCCTGTTGAGTCCAATATCGATCCAACATCAGGCCAAGGTTCTTTCTCTACATCTGCCGCATGTCCTTCACGTTGCCTTTGTGCTCTTCTAACAATGAATCCTGAAAGCGATATGCATGCATCAATCCTGCGTCGCAGGTCTTGTTCAGGAGTCTGCACTCGACGTAGCTCTTCATAAATGGCCTTTAACTCAGAACAGCTGCTTTCTATGTTCTCAA
>NW_015739029.1:0-376 GCF_001515625.1 Sinocyclocheilus rhinocerous
CTAACCCTGTTGTTGAAGGCACACCAACCGTACACTTTGGTGGCTTTCACACTGGGCTTGTTTGATGTGGTTCCAACCCGAGTGCGATTGTTCCTGGCACCCCCCGCATTGTTGGTCTGGCTTTCTGATTTCTCTCTTGATTCTATCGAACCCCGGTGCATTTGTGGTCATCTTACGTCATCACAAACGTGCACAATGTATGATAGAAAACAGAACGTGGGTCAATATATTGTGATTTTTTATTAATTTGGTGCTATTATGCACAGCATAATAAACGACATATGGGTTTACTGTATGTTTGTCACATGCACATTTACATTGTCATTTAGCGGACGCTTTTATCCAAAGCGACTTACAAATGAGGGCAATAGAAGCA
>NW_015739030.1:0-376 GCF_001515625.1 Sinocyclocheilus rhinocerous
CTGTGGACGTATGTGTCCAGTGCTCGCACTGGACACATACAATTACAATACAATTACAATTACACATACAATTACAATTCTGCTGGTCAGGCTCCCGGAAGGGAGGAGGACAGAAAGCCTGGAGTACGGCAGGCCGTGGTGTAGAAGAGGGGACTTTAGGGACATACCCCACTCGAGGGTAGAGAAAAGCTTTGGCCAGACCCGGCGCAAAGTCGAGATATAAACTCACTGAGAGGGCCTGCAGGTCCCCAACTCTCTTTAGAGAAGATATCGCCAGATGAAAGGTAGTCTTTATAGAGAGAAAGCGATCAGAGATCTCCTCAATAGGCTTGAATGGAGGCTTACAGAGAGCTTCTAATACCACAGCCAGGTCCCA
>NW_015739031.1:0-376 GCF_001515625.1 Sinocyclocheilus rhinocerous
CGTCTAACAAATGTCTAGGGATGTTTGCATATTTTAAAGCAGTGTGATTGTTGAGTTGAAATGGGTATTTTAATACGGAAAGGAGAGGAATGCAAACTCAAACTAAAAAAAGGCTCTCGTGTGTTGTGTAACAGTTATCTGAAATGGATGGCGTCTACATTTTTGCTGTAAAACTCCTCTATAGATCAGCAAGACTCAATTTTGTCCCTTCAGCTTCGTCCCTGACACAGACACACAAAACTCTGCAGTGTCTGACAGCTCCATATTTTGCAGCCAAGGTGATCCAAAATGGCCTACATGTATGACTCTAAAATGTAAACGTATTCCATGAAGTGAACTGAAAACTACACTTTTGCTTAAACAGTATATATATATA
>NW_015739032.1:0-376 GCF_001515625.1 Sinocyclocheilus rhinocerous
TTGCTATTTGTTTTCCTCTACGGTATCATGCCATTGTAACCAAACTAGCCATGTTTCTGATCATAGGGGTGATGTGGATTTTGTCTGTGACGTTTTTTTCTTTACTTGTAGGTTTCGTGAATAGAATGTCTTTTCGTAGGTCTAATGTACTTAATAGTTATTTTTGTGATTATGCCCCAATCTGTGGACTAGCTTGTAATGATATTTCCATAAATATTCTGATGGGTAAAATTTCCTATGGTCTCCTGATTTGCACACCGCTAATACTGATCATCATCACATATTTCTGCATTTCTCTGGCTCTGCTTAAGATTGCTCATGGTGCTGACCGGATCAAAGCCGTAAAAACCTGCACTTCACATCTCATATTGGTGGC
>NW_015739033.1:0-376 GCF_001515625.1 Sinocyclocheilus rhinocerous
CGGGGGATTGGCTGGCATGCAATTTTGCCCTTTTTTGAAACGTGAGAAGTGAGAAGTGTTTGGGGCTCCCAAATGCGACTGCTAGTGTCAGTTTGCAATAATGGCTGACTGTACATATGCCTTACTTACAGTATTTTTTCCTTTTTCATATTGTGATGAATGTATTGTTGACAGACATTAGTCGAAAAATGAAAAAGAGCAGCTTATAAATGATAAATAATTATGTTCTGATTGATATGGGTTTTGAACATTATAAAGATGTAACTGTTTGTTTAACCCATTACGGTTATAATAACTGATTTACTGATTAGGTTACGAATCTCATCTTTATCTTAGATCAGTGACACCAGTCCTTTTAGTTGCTATTAATACTACA
>NW_015739034.1:0-376 GCF_001515625.1 Sinocyclocheilus rhinocerous
CGTGTCTTTTTTTTTTTTTTTTTAAGATTATCCCAGTATAATTCGACTTAAATGGTTTTAATTACTCAGTATTTGTACATGCAGTGGTGAGAAATGTTGTATTTAAACCAGTCTGTTGTGGAAGTTAGTTTCAGTTACTTTGCTAAGCTAGCTAGCAACTGCTGTTATGATCATGTATTTGCTATTTTAACAGCCTAACGTTAGTTCATAGAATATTTATAAGTACGTATGTACAGCTAGATTCCCAGTTTAATAGATCTCCACACACGCTGTTGTGATTCAATAGTTTATCAATAAATCCAAGTTAGCAGGATTGGCTAACGGGTTGCTTTGTTTTGAGATGTTTTGGCTTAAACTTGCATCGCGAGTACATCAC
>NW_015739035.1:0-376 GCF_001515625.1 Sinocyclocheilus rhinocerous
TAAAAGGAGAGAAAGATTCTTAAAGCTTATTATACCACTTGCAACATTAATAATAATAATGATAATACAAATTATTATAAATGTATAAATACTAATTAAAATGTAGACATGTACCATGTCTTTTGGGCATTCACCATAGTAATACCCCAAACTGGAGTCTGCAAAGGGTCCACAGAAAATTGTAGAAAAAAATTACAAAATGTGATTTATCAGTAAAAAAATATAAATTATTATAATAAATGTCTGAATAGAATTTAACAGAGTAAAATAGACTTGTATTAATATAAAAATTATATATACTAATTAATTCATATTAATCTTGTTTAATTAAAATGTAAATGTTTTATTAATTAATATGAAATATTATGTATAATAA
>NW_015739036.1:0-376 GCF_001515625.1 Sinocyclocheilus rhinocerous
TAATTAGTACAGAATGGCGAGTCATGTCCGGCAGCACGGCGTAAAGCGCGACAGGAGAGAACGCCGCTCTCACGCAGTCTCACCCTGGGAAGTATGGATGTTGCAGAAAAAGATCAAAGGTCATCATCGTTTGGCTCCAAATAAAATCACAGGAGAAAACAGAATTATCGCTGGCTTTCTAAACAGCTTTTTTGTTATTTGTATAGCATGTTATGTTGTACAGCATGTAGTACAAGTACAGGACCAGCACTTCCAGATGTTTGTACTTTAATAAAAAACTGTTGGGCATTTATGGTTCAGCTTATGCACTTACTCAACAATGTGCCTTTGAACGAATCGCAAAGGCTGCCAAAATAACTGGCAAAAAAAAAAAAAA
>NW_015739037.1:0-376 GCF_001515625.1 Sinocyclocheilus rhinocerous
TAATTTTTTTTTTTTTTTCAGTAAATTTTTATTTCAAGTTAAGCTACATTATAATAAAAAATGTTGCCTTGGCAACCATTTCCATTAATGTTTGTTTATTAAGTAAAAAAAAGAAGGTTTTATTTTTTGTTTCAGTTTTAGTTAACTATAACAGTGGCGTGAACTACCCATTTAAGATTAAATATGTGCACAAAAATAGTTTTTGTTGATTATAATATTAAATGAAATGTTAGCTGAAAAATAAAAAAATTGAAATTACGTTTAAGCTGAGGTACTAAAATTATTAAAACTGAAACTAAAATAAATATAAATATAAATAAATATAAATTAAACAAAACATTTAAATAAAACTGAATGAAAATGCAAATGAAAGCAA
>NW_015739038.1:0-376 GCF_001515625.1 Sinocyclocheilus rhinocerous
TAGCTGGGTCACCCAAGTGGGCCCCAGATAAGATGCCCATTTTGACCCCATGCCCACTCTGTACCCGTTTTGCTGGGTACATTCATGCATATAGTAGCCTAGCCTATGTAGCATTACTCAATATTCAGTAATGAGCCTAAACATTGCCAAAGAAGTAGCTATATTTATTAGGCTATTAGTTCGCTCTGAAATTTAGCAAGCCTAGATAAAGTGCACTCAGTAATTTTTGTTTCGATGGCTGATATAGCTGTCATCTTGAATTTACGCTGCGTAATGTAGTTAGTACTTAGTAAGCGATTACCTAGACCAGGGATGGGCAACTGGCCCTTAAAGTCTTTTAGTACGGCCCGCTGGATCATATTAGACTCAGATGATC
>NW_015739039.1:0-376 GCF_001515625.1 Sinocyclocheilus rhinocerous
TAAGAACAGGGTGGCTTGCAGTCTCAGTAGGGTTCCAGGAATGTGTAGATTGGTATGAAGAACATGCCTTTGCACAAACTTAAGAGGATCTTGACTCTTGAGTCAGTCCAGTTCTCACTTCTTAAATACATCCCATTCATTGCAACTCATCAGGTTCATGCAATGGTTTTGTGCAAATATTCTAGTTTTTTTTGCACAGAAAGTGCATGTGGATTTTTCTCCCCAACCAGTCCGATTTGCAAAACACACTTACAAAACACATGGGCAATTTACATACCATTCTGGCATAGTCTATCGCCCCATAGCTGAAGTATGCAGCAAAACAAAAATCCTTTCCAGGTAATATGCATGTTTATAAAATTTAATGGTCACAGGA
>NW_015739040.1:0-376 GCF_001515625.1 Sinocyclocheilus rhinocerous
TAAATATACACAGAACACACACATATATTATGTAAACAAAAAAACGTTTATTTTGGATGCGATTAATCACAATTAATGGTTGCCCAGCACTAATTATTTTATTTTATTAGAAAGAAATTGTTTTTAAAAGACTGTTTAAAATCTTTTCCACTCTATTGAGTTAAAGACATCAATAGCCAAATAAAATCTGGAATCACTTCAATATTATGTTACTGAAAATTAAATGAGAATCATCAATGAAAGAATAATAAGAATTACAAATAAATTCCAAAAAATATGCAACTTTGCTACCTTCTAAGGCATCTCATTTTGACCAATTTTAAGGCAACTTTAGCTAATTCTTTTTAGAACTCGTATGCAATCCCAGAATGCAATG
>NW_015739041.1:0-371 GCF_001515625.1 Sinocyclocheilus rhinocerous
TCGCCCCCTGGATCTTGTGTTCTGCAGTGAGGACCATCTCGAATATAGTAGCTAATTTGTTGCTGGTCCAAGATTGGCAACCATGTTAGCCAGGTCTCCATCTGCCATTTTATAATCCAGTTGGTCAACCACCTAAACGACCTTGGCTCAGGTAATGACCAGCTAGAAACCAGCTACCATCTGCTACCTTCAGTTGGTTTTAGCTGAATTTTCCAACAGGTAAGCCTGGTTAGTTTCAATCATTTGACCTGAATGTATTTACTGCTCTTGTTTTTTCTTTAGAGCAATCATACAACAGGCTGTGATGCAGAATTTGAATTAATGAATATGTGTGTGTGTGTGTGTGTGTGTGTGTGTGTGTTTTTGTGACA
>NW_015739042.1:0-375 GCF_001515625.1 Sinocyclocheilus rhinocerous
GACTTGACTCGGACTCCAAGTTAAAGACTTGTGAACATCTCTGCCTTGCACTGCAACTTCTGTAATCTACTCCCTGAATGGAAGTTGAATTGAACAGTACGCACAGCTGAACTCTGTGTTGAAACACCCTGTTAAAATGATGAGAATCATGTGTGTTTAATACTCACAGATATAGCGCTGACCCTGAGTGCATCCACTGTGGAGTGTGTGAACAGATACCAGAGTGCAGGTCCCACCTCTGCAGTGATGAATCCCTGGGCGTATTGAGACTCACGGCTGCACACGTTCTCTATGGTTTTGGCAGCCATGTGGTTCACCACCAACTCTTCCTGAGAAACAAGAAGAGAGAGAGAGAGAGAGAGAGAGAG
This sequence comes from Sinocyclocheilus rhinocerous, assembly GCF_001515625.1. Lineage (NCBI taxonomy): Eukaryota > Metazoa > Chordata > Actinopteri > Cypriniformes > Cyprinidae > Sinocyclocheilus > Sinocyclocheilus rhinocerous. The sequence goes on from NW_015739042.1 coordinate 369, forward strand.
AGAGAGA
>NW_015739043.1:0-376 GCF_001515625.1 Sinocyclocheilus rhinocerous
ATGTAATATTATTAAGATAACAGGACATTTTTAGAAATCAATAAACACCACACTGATACTGAACCGGAGAACAAAAAACTAGATAATGATTCATAGATATTATTCCATAAGGAAAATATTGATTATTGATTGAGAAATGGGCTGACTGATTGATTTAAATCTGCAAACATGTATCTGACGTTTCATTTTTTATTCATCTTTTTGGGCTCGAAAAGAATACAATTTTCTGTTTAATTCTAGCTTTTTTCTAATCTCGATTATCTGTGGCCTCAGCATGTGTTTTCAGCTCTGTGTGAAGGTATCTCACTCCACTAGATGGCTCCAAAATGAGCAAGGCTTATATCTATGAAGAGCTATTCCACACTGTAGTTAGATG
>NW_015739044.1:0-376 GCF_001515625.1 Sinocyclocheilus rhinocerous
GAGATGTCTCCACATTTACACAATGGAAAGTGGTAGCAGTCAGATATATGAAACATAAACCATGCTTATACTTGTCCACAAATGCCAAAATAATTCTCAAGCTAGAATGTCATGATCTATATTGTCAGAAGATCTAATAGGACCCAAGGAAATGTATAAAGTCATGATTATATGCCAAAAACTGGTCATTTGTAACTTTAATAAACACAGTTTCTGTACAATGATGGGGCATAAATCCTGACTTAAATTATTCACAAATACAATATCTCTGAACATAGCTGAGAGGACAATATTTTCTATAATATTTTACACTTAAATGGCAAATTAGAGATGTGTATATAATTAACCAGTTCTCCTGAGTCAAGCATTTTCATAA
>NW_015739045.1:0-376 GCF_001515625.1 Sinocyclocheilus rhinocerous
AAAGAGTTTCTCAAGGAAATATAATCTTGAGCTTCACATAAGAGTTCACACTGGAGAGAAACCGTTCACGTGTGATCAGTGCGGGAAGAGTTTCACACAATCAGCAAACCTTAAACAACACATGAGAATTCACACCGGAGAGAAGCCGCACACTTGTGTTCAATGTGGGAAGAGTTTCACAGGAAAAACGCACCTTAAGCAACACATGAAAATTCACAGCGGAGAGAAGCCACATACATGTAATCAGTGTGGGAAGAGTTTCACACGCGAAACAAGTCTTGAGCTTCACATGAGGATCCACACTGGAGAAAAGCCTTTCAGCTGTGAAAAGTGCGGGAAGAGTTTCACACAAAAAATACATCTTAGGCAGCACGTG
>NW_015739046.1:0-376 GCF_001515625.1 Sinocyclocheilus rhinocerous
TATAGTTTGCATTATTTTAGCTTTATTGCAGTTACCTAGTCTAAAATGCTTTAGAATTTTGCTATTAAGATATCATTGACATTACCTGTTAATTAAATATAGCATAGAGTTGAATGGAATTAAGCTTGAAGTACATGAACACAACAACGTTTGATTGTGAAATAACAGTATAATAACAGATTAGTGGTATTTATATATTTCTATTAATATTTTGAAGTTGTATTTATTAAAAAATAGTTTTAAATTAAATGGTTTTTTTTAATATTTCTTTATAGCTTTATTTTTATTTCAGTTTTAGTTTTAGTTTTAGCCAAGACAGCACTTTTAATTCTCTCTCTCTCTCTTTTTTTTTAACCTGTGTTTTTTTTTAAGCTGT
>NW_015739047.1:0-376 GCF_001515625.1 Sinocyclocheilus rhinocerous
AATGCATTAAGAGCCAGGGGTGTAAACTTTTGAACAGAATGAAGAAGTGTACATTTTTCATTTAGTCCTGCCTTTCAAACGCTACAGAAGATACTTACATGTTTCCCAGAAGACAAAACAAGTTAAATTTACCCTGATCTTCAAATTCAAAAAGTTTTCACCACCAGGCTCTTAATGCATCGCTTTTCCTTCTGGAGCATCAATGAGCGTTTGAAACTTTTGTAATAGTTGTGTATGAGTCCCTCAGTTGTACTCAGTTGATATCTCAAAATCATACAGTCATTGTTGGAAAGGGTTCAAATATACAAAAGATGCTGAAAAAAAACAAAGCATTTGTGGGACCTGAAGGATTTTTCTGAAGAACAGCAGACAGTTT
>NW_015739048.1:0-376 GCF_001515625.1 Sinocyclocheilus rhinocerous
TAGCAAGTTACTAACATGTTACTAGCATGATGTTATCATTGTGTTAACATGAGTAGCAAGTTACTAACATGTTTCTTGCATAATTAGCATGTTACTAGCATGTTACAAGCATGGTTAACAAGTTACTAGCATGATTAGCATGTTACTAGCATGTTACTAGAATGGTTAGCAAGTTACTAGCATGTTGCTATCATGGTTAGCGTGTTACTAGTATATTGTTATCATGATTCTAGCATGATTAACATGTTAAAGCATGTTGCTAGCATGCTTCTAGCATGATTAGCATGTTAACAATATATTGCTAGCATGATTCTAGCATTATGAGCAAGTTACTAGCATGTTTCTAGCATGATTAGCATGTTAATAGCATGTTGCT
>NW_015739049.1:0-376 GCF_001515625.1 Sinocyclocheilus rhinocerous
TCACATGTTGTCTGCATTAAGAAGGAGGTATTGGATCACGGGTGCAACCTCAGCTGTGAGGAAGATCATAGCAGAATGTTGCTTCTGTAAAAAATATAATGGGAGAATGATGGGGCAGAAGATGGCTGACCTGCCTAAGGAGAGGATTCTTCCAGACCATCCGCCGTTTACCAACACAGGCGTTGACTATTTTGGACCAATAGAGGTGAAGAAGGGAAGAGGCACAGTGAAACGCTATGGTGTCATCTTCACCTGCTTGGCTAGTAGAGCTGTTCACCTTGAACTGGCCAATTCTCTTGACACAGATGCCTGCATTAATGCTCTGCGCCGGTTTATCAGTAGAAGAGGGCAAGTGGAGCATCTTCTTTCAGATAAT
>NW_015739050.1:0-376 GCF_001515625.1 Sinocyclocheilus rhinocerous
ATATACTTTATTTGTTTATTTGAAAAACTTTCGTCATTAGACAAAGTTGTCTAATTACTTGCCGGTTATACCACATGACATTTAGAGTCAATAAATTAAAAAGTTTGATTAAAATAATATATATTGTGTAACATCCATTATGTTTATTTGTAAAACAATTGTAACTTTTTTAAATAATGTTTATAGTTAATACATAATTTTTTTTAAATTTTTTTTTTATTATTTTATGATTACTTTAAAGGTTTTCAAAACATTCATGACATTTGTTTGTAAAAACAAAGTTTACCTTTTCCCCCTTTTCCCAGTAATATATAGGCTATATTTAATTATAAATGTATGTGTGTGTGTGTGTGTGTGTGTATATATATATATATAT
>NW_015739051.1:0-376 GCF_001515625.1 Sinocyclocheilus rhinocerous
TGTGTGTGTGTGTGTGTGTGTCTAATTACACTTAAGTACACTTGGGAGTGTGTGCCTTTTGAGGGTATAGGGATACTCAAAGTGGCTACTTGATGAAATGACACCTTTGTTTTTATTCCTGAGCTCAGATGTTGATAAGAGAAAAGCACTAAACTCACCAGAACAATTTGCAAAATATTTGCACTTTGACAGATCATATAGATGTTTTAAGAACCGGTCTCTAATTTCAGGCGGTTTTGCAGGAGCTTTGCTCCAGTCATCTACAGTCAGATTGTCTCTTTCCCACTCTGTAAAAAAGGATTGTGATCTTAACAGGAAAAGACTGTAAAAGTGCTACAGTAAAAACCTGTTAATTGGTTAACAGTAAGTTTCCATA
>NW_015739052.1:0-376 GCF_001515625.1 Sinocyclocheilus rhinocerous
AATGATGACAACATTTTCATTTTTGGGTGAACTATCCCTTTAATATTACTCAGTACTTATTTGTGTAATTACACTCTAACCTTAAAATGAAGTGTAACCTTATTTAATTACAATATTCTCAAATAAGTGTCAATAAATATCAAGTTTCCATTGTGACAACATACACCACTACATGTGTGCATTAAACTGTATTTTTTTCCCCCTGGAAAATAAAGACGAACATGTTCAATAGCCTTTTTGTAGTAAAGACTTTAAGGTATGTGTCTGAACAGGAGTTGACATAAAAAATAAACCCACCCTCAGAAATATTCACTAGGGTAGCAGACTAACTCCATTCTCACTTACTCAATATACAATCAAAGAAAGACATTTATTT
>NW_015739053.1:0-376 GCF_001515625.1 Sinocyclocheilus rhinocerous
TCCACATTCCCATGAGGATGTATATGAGGCCAAATACTGTCCACAGCCTACAACCATATGAGACCAAAGAAAAATTGTCTAATAAATTAGAAGTTTAAAATTGTAAACCTGAAAATTAATAGTTTTCAATTTTGAATTGTCTTTAATGAGTCTTTCTGATTGTATACTTTCTGAAATGTAGCCTACTTTCTGAAGCTACACATTTGAACCGCGCCACATGAACCATTTATCCTCTCGGCTCAGAGTTCAAACGGCAGCGCAGCGCGAAATCACTGGAGCAGACGCGTTAAACAGCGCTGTGAGATCCAGTGTGATGCGCTTGAATTCAGCGAACACATACGACTCTGTGATTTAAACTAGTTTAAAGCCGGATGAA
>NW_015739054.1:0-376 GCF_001515625.1 Sinocyclocheilus rhinocerous
TAAAGTCAAAATTAAGATAATAAAATCATGTTATATTGCGTGAAGATAATGTGAAAATTCCACCTATAGGCCTCCTCCAAAAAACAAAAAAACTAAATGGCCATCATTCTTTTGACTTTTTTTTAAAACTCTGATCGATCGATTCATGGGACATTCTTTTGTATCAAATTGTTCTGCTTTTTTTCAACATGTATTTAAATATTCATGTTTATTTCGTGCTGCAAATATTAAAAAGGAAAATATCATTGATTCATATGCAGCTAGAACTGAAGCAAATTATCTCACTATAAGTTAAAGAGCGTAAAAAGACGTTTATTGTTTGTATTTTATGATCAAATTGACAGAAGGCTGAGACTTTGTAGTAACAAAGCACAAA
>NW_015739055.1:0-376 GCF_001515625.1 Sinocyclocheilus rhinocerous
TCCCAGCATGCATCACACACTGTGCCCCATTTACTGAGGAACTGAAGCTCCACTCTTCCAGAACAAGAGTCTGAACCGTTTACCAGCCTGAGATCAGTGTAACCTGGAGAAAGAACACAGAGTTTATTGAGATTCTAAGTAAGAGAATAGAGATAATCTGAGTAACTCTCATGTACTTAGTTTGTGACTTACAGTCACTCGAGGCTACTGATCAAACAATTACATTTTAGTATATTTAACAATTGGATTTGTTAAAGAAACAGGTTAAACATTTTACCGGAACATATCAGTCCAACATCATTTTCATGGGTGCAGTTTATTTTATGTGAGGTTGATGATGGACAGCGTCGAATGTGTGATTCGTCTCCTCTGCACT
>NW_015739056.1:0-376 GCF_001515625.1 Sinocyclocheilus rhinocerous
TCTAGCCTCTACACAAACCCCCAAATATTTGGGCCTTTCGAATTTTAGTGTGTTTTATTGAAATAATAAATAAGTTGTTCGAGGGAATGCTGTTCAAAAGCCATTTTCTTCTACTAAACATGGAGACACTGATTAGACATGATTACGCAAAGTATTTATGAAAGCGGTCGTAACACGAATGACATTCTCTGCATACTCTACATTGTGATATTGTAGATGTTTGCAAGTGTATCAGTGTGTACTTTATCAGTTCCATAGTCACCTGTAATCGTGGTGCTCTGTCGATTTGTGCTACCCTTTCAGAATTTGCTACCTCCCATTAAAACAGTGGGTACAATTCGACAACGAAAAATGCTACCTGTCAAATTATGGTTTA
>NW_015739057.1:0-376 GCF_001515625.1 Sinocyclocheilus rhinocerous
AAAGTTACAAGGCAAACCGTCTACCACTTTTCAGCTAACTTATGGTCCAATCTGGATAAAGTTCTGTCCTTCATCAAATACAAAAACTAAAGCTAAATTTGTCATTGTTGCCGTTTCGTAATGTTAAAAACTTGAATACCACTTGAATCCCAACCACGTCTGAATCAGTTTATGAAATCACAGACATTAACGGCTATATCTCAAATGTTGTTTAGAAAACTAATCTTGTCTGAATAGTGCTTAAAGTTGTATGTTAAATTGTACACACTCAAATTGTTGTGTGCAATAATCTGGCTCCAAGTCTGATTCGTTTCCAAAAAGATTGATACGGTAGCCGAGAAGTGCAAGGAAAATCACAATTCTGAAAACAAAATAA
>NW_015739058.1:0-376 GCF_001515625.1 Sinocyclocheilus rhinocerous
TCAGCTCTGGACCAGATACAGCTTGCTTTAGCTGCGGCGCACCTCGAAGCTCGTATTTGAAGAGCGATTACGTCACGGCGTCTCTACGTGGGCTGTCCCAATTTATGGCGTTCGTAACTTTGCGACACGCCTCTCACTGAACACGTCTGCGTCTGCATGAAGGTGATGATGGGCAGAGCCAGGACTGTCTGCATTATGCATAGCACCAGGGCCGTCGCTAGTGGGGTGAAAGCTGGTGATGATTACAGGGGCCCGTCGGCGCGATCCTTGACTTTCTCCCTCGAGTTTGAGCGACAGCTCCGTTATGCTCCTGCAGATTTGACATCTCTGGAGACTGGGAAGGGTTTTCCAGCACCTCATCTGGCGGATCCCCCTC
>NW_015739059.1:0-376 GCF_001515625.1 Sinocyclocheilus rhinocerous
AGACTGAATGAGACTGTCTCTGAGATCACAACGGGACAAACTCGACCCTCCCTTTCCAAAGATCTGACAGATACACATACATATATTTAAAACAATCAGAGGGAAGCATTTCCAGCAGCCATTTGTGCATCTATGCAGGAGTGTTCATTCATGCATGTGGATGGAATTTAGTTTCTTACCTCCTGAGAGCACCAGGCACAGGTCGGATGTATCAACAAACATTCTTTGCAGTTACTCACTCCTCTGGAAGTGCAAATGTTAGAGCCTAGAAACAAGAACATCATTAATTTCACATACATGCTTTAAGTGGTTTCTTTCGGTTTAGAAATGTCTTTAAAGGGTTAGTTCACCCAAAAATGAAAATTCTGTAATTAAT
>NW_015739060.1:0-376 GCF_001515625.1 Sinocyclocheilus rhinocerous
TTACAAAAGTTATTCAAGAGCAGTGAGAGATTTCCGTGTTGTTGCCGTTTGTATATATGTTTGTACACATATACATACATACATTCATACATACATACATACGTATAGTATAGTAATAGTAATAATTGTTGTATATACAGTGGGTATAGAACATAATTACTCCCCTTTAAAATCTAATTTTTTAAATGAAGACGAACATTTGGATACGTCTTATCCAGCTGTATTTACTCTGCAACTTATAACATCCAGGTGAAAGATATAAAACCAACATGTCAGAAAAACGAAATAAATAAATAAAAAAACAGAATCACCGAGTTGGAAAAAGGATCGACTCCTTGTTTCAGTATTTTGTTGAACCACCTTTTGCTTTAATTAC
>NW_015739061.1:0-376 GCF_001515625.1 Sinocyclocheilus rhinocerous
TTCTGGTCTCCCGATGTCACACGCGAATGAATGCAAGTCAGCGGAATGCAGTGCCTGCAGAAAAACTGAACGAATCACTGAAGGATTCAAAAGATTCGACTCAGTGGGTTCAATTGGAATCTCCAGAACTGTCAGCCTTTCACAATTTCATCCCAGGCATGATGTAAACCCTATCTCCCGTCCCAAAATAATACAGAATAATGCCCATATCCGTATAACTCTAAGGCCTTTCAGTAAAGAAACGTGATAGCAATAATAACACTTATAATGCTCAGAATACTTTTAGAAAGCATCAGGTAAGGCAATGGCGCCCTCGTGTGTCAAAAATTGCAATCAGTGTTGCCAATTTAGCAATTTTGTTGCTAGATTTAGCAAC
>NW_015739062.1:0-376 GCF_001515625.1 Sinocyclocheilus rhinocerous
TTTACATAGAGAAATAACAAAACAGACAGGCTGCATTCTGTTGTCCCATGCCCAAATGATTCCTCTCATTAAATCACATTAAACTGACACACATTATCATCATACATCGAAGGACATTTTTTTTCTTCCCTAAGAATTCAAACTTAACATTTCAAACATGGGAAATATCGGTCAGCAACTTTAAAGGGCACCAAACCACATCTTAAACATAATAAATTAATCATAAATCGAAAGCAACAGAATAAGAAATCAGCAAGACGTGACAAAAAAACGGAGCACATTTCTTCTCACGTCACACTATATGAAATGAAAGACATTACATAATATAACTATGAGACAGTTAGCAACTGTAACTAAGGTTGACCCTATTACAGGC
>NW_015739063.1:0-376 GCF_001515625.1 Sinocyclocheilus rhinocerous
GCATCCCACCATTCAAAATAAGAAACTAGCCTGAGAAGATGACCAGTTTTGTTACAGTTAAAGGCTTTAAAGTTTCCACTCGATGCAGCAGATAAATACAGGCTTTCAATACGAACCATTAAAATGTCCGCCGTAATGGCCCAGTTCAAAAAGAGCAGCGTCTCTCCGATGAAAATGCAGATCTGAGGAGAAAAATAGAAGAAGAAAGGCCAATTATATTTCATTTTATCCTTTAAAATGAGAAATGTACATAAATACATACTGATAGCAGGGTTTGCAGTTGGTCAAAGGCTAAATTAACCCGGCTCATCTACTAAATCAAAAAACCCCAATAAATGTTGTGGAATATGAAAACGTGTCATTATACTGTGGTTGC
>NW_015739064.1:0-376 GCF_001515625.1 Sinocyclocheilus rhinocerous
TTATGAAACCGCTTTAGTCCCGATTGATTTGTTAGGTTATTTCACCTCAGGTTTTGGACTTGGACTTAATCCCTGCTTTTCTTAGCGTCTTTTATGAAACAGCCCCCTGATCTATTTCTTATTGTTTTTTTGTGGATTCTTTTTCTCCAGGAAGTATCCAGATCACCTTCACTGTCGTTCAGCCCCTAATCGGCCATTTCTCAGGCCCACTGAATCATGGGATCAGGACAGTCTCGCGAGCTCCGTCCACAGCCTGTCGGTCCTGGATAAACCTTTCCAAACAGACAGGTACTGTATAAACCAACAGTGGCCTGTTGCATGAAGCTAGATAAACAAACTCTGAGTTTCAGAGTAGGTTTAGAGTTGACAAAACCAA
>NW_015739065.1:0-376 GCF_001515625.1 Sinocyclocheilus rhinocerous
TTTTTTTTTACACAAAATGTTACAGAGTTTCGGTTTTGGGGAATCAACTCTTAGATGGATCAATTTATTATATACTGGATGTCAGAGTTGTATATTGGTTAATGGCCATCTATCACCACCTGTTATCGTCCGTTTTGGAGTGAGACAGGGATGTGCTTTATCTCCTTTACTTTTTGTATTAGCTATAGAACCATTAGCTCAAGCTATTAGGCAGAGTTCCGAACTGAAAGGATTACTAATACCAGGGAGCTTAGGTAAGGAAGCAAAATTATCACTTTATATGGACAATATCACCCTGTTACTTACAAATAATCATTCAGTAGAAAAAGCACACCAAATGAAGATTGCCCATATTTTTTAAAGAAAATCTCCTCAC
>NW_015739066.1:0-376 GCF_001515625.1 Sinocyclocheilus rhinocerous
TTTTTTTGTAAGAATCTAGTGGAAAACATCAATACTGGTTTGAAATGACATAAAGGAGAGTAAATAATGATAGATTTCATTTTAAAGTGGACTATCCCTTTAAAAATCACCAGCATCACACAGTCTCTACCTGCCACCTCCGTCACACACACTTCCTTGTCCTTCTGCCAGATTAAGACTCTCTCCATCCATAATTGTTTTGGGACAACGTCCCTCCTCCGCCTGACTCTGACCGTGCCTGATTAGCATAAGCATTTAAACATTCTGACAGGGCCCTTAATAAGCAAGAGAAAAGGTTAAGAAAATCATTACTCGCCCACAGGGGGAGCAGGAGGGGGTGAAGGGAAGGGAGGGCGGAGGGATGAAACCGCCGTGC
>NW_015739067.1:0-376 GCF_001515625.1 Sinocyclocheilus rhinocerous
TATAGCAAGAATGCATTCACTGTTTTTGGCTCCAGTGTACCCACATGTTTTATGATCTATTGAAGTAGTAGTTCTTGTACTAGTTTTGTTCTCACAACTGCTGGATGTGGAACGGTCCTCCTTTTGAATGTGTATTTTGGAACATTCTTGTCTTTTTGCAATCTTTGCTCAAGTGCCTTTGCGTGAAACATCTAGTTTACAAACTTTAATTTATGTGCTTGATCCTTAAATTTGAAACAGGAATTCAAAGCATGGTTCTCTCAACTGAACATGCACACAACGCAAGCTGTTTTGTCAAGTTAGGGATAACCAGGTTTGGTCAACAGAACCAACCCCCCCACACACACACACACACACACACATGATTTAAAAGGAC
>NW_015739068.1:0-376 GCF_001515625.1 Sinocyclocheilus rhinocerous
TTTGGGTCATAATTTTGCATTCAGCTTAGGGCTGGGCGATATAGTAAAAAAATCATATCTCTGTATTTTTTGACGGAATTGTCTCTTGTCTAGCTTTGTTCAGTGTAACACTGCTGTTGGTGAGTCCCATGTTTTCAAGTCAAGTTTGGTAATGTCAAGATCTAGTTCAGTTTATGTTTATTTTTTTCTGTTTTGTCACATTTTGGTTTGTTCTGTTTATGTTTATTAATAAACTGCGCTTGGGTTCAGCTCTCCTCAAGTGGACATTTGTTACACCGTGTCTCCTGACCATACGCTGAGGTCACCGACGTCATGTCGGTGACGACAAATTGGGATCCCTAACAAAGCGCCACGGATGCTGCCCCTTCCAGTGTCC
>NW_015739069.1:0-376 GCF_001515625.1 Sinocyclocheilus rhinocerous
CTAACAAAAAAATCGGAAATCGGAATCGGACAAGAAAATTGCAATGGTGCATCTCTAGTTATGACCAATCAGTACATTTCTCCACGGACAGCTGCAATGTGCATTTGTTTAAGAATGTTGACCTTTCAATTAGAAGTAATGGTTTTGTTATCTTGTTATCTTTGAATATGGGAGTACCTTAGGCCTAAACCTCAGTTTTTAAGTACAGTAAATTACAGTAAATCAAGGCTGGGTATTCTTAATTATGTAAATGCAATGTATCTGAAGTGTTACATTTGCTAAATCCGTGTCCACTGGAATGTTGTATCTAGTGTTGTCACAGTACCAAAATTTCAGTATTCGGTACTAATACCAGTGAAAATCCACGGTTCTCTGT
>NW_015739070.1:0-376 GCF_001515625.1 Sinocyclocheilus rhinocerous
TATGTATTTTAAATACATGTATCTGAAATACTGCCCATCCCTGGAAATAGTGCCTTGGATTTCAGATTCATAGTAACAAATTACATAACAACATAAAATAAGCAGTGTTTGTCTTGTTATAGGGATGAGATAACCTCAAAAATAAGTTAAGATCAAATCAATATTTTATGTTCATACAAACAAGTATATGGGCGTGAAATATTGATTTGAGTTGAAATTGTTTGGTTAGTAGGATGTAATAAGCGGCATAATGTCCATTCAGCTGGTCATAAGGCCCTTAATCACCCTGTCTGGATTTATTTTCTGATGGTGACTGTACATCATCCCTTACATAATCTGTCCTATAACGAACTGGAACCATTTTCATTTTTCATCT
>NW_015739071.1:0-376 GCF_001515625.1 Sinocyclocheilus rhinocerous
TGATTGTTCTTGTGTTAATTTGCTTGCTTCAAATTCAGATAAGGTTATTTCGTTCATTTGTCCATTTTTCCATTTTGTAAAAGATAACAGACAACCAATTTCTAAAAGTGTCCATTCACGTTTCTTTATTCGCTTAATCATGTTCTTCTTTCCTTTGTGCTTTTTTCCTTCTCTCCTTCATTAATTCATCCATCCTACCTTCCTGCGTTCCTTCTTCCTTCCCTTCTCCATTCATCCATCCTTCCTTCCTCCTTTCCTTCCCTTGTTCTGTCTTTATTCCTTTTTTCTTTATTCCTTGTTCTGTCTTTATTCCTTTTAGAGAGAACCAATTAGCTGCCATGTGACAATGATGTCGCCAGGCCAGATTGAGCTAGAC
>NW_015739072.1:0-376 GCF_001515625.1 Sinocyclocheilus rhinocerous
TCGCATATGCGAGTGATTTACTCGCAATGTAGAGGGTTGATCAGTAAACACCGCTTTAAATGTCAACCTGTTCGAAACATTGATTTCTCTGGAATACCGCAGGAGGCCGTCCTCCAACACCGAGGATCCTGTCATTATCTGTATCTGTTCATATTTGATGGAATCGGTGGAATAAATAAATACACATGAGTGTGTATGTGTATGTGAGCGTGTGTGTGTTTGCTGGCAGGGAGAAGCATTGCAGTTGGGGCTGTGCAGAGAATGAGTCATCGCAGCTTTCTGTTTGAGGAGAAAGAATCTGTATGCGTCCCCTGTGCCGTGTATGTGTGTGAATCCTCACTTTGGGTGTAAGTGCATCAGTCTATGCCTTGATATG
>NW_015739073.1:0-376 GCF_001515625.1 Sinocyclocheilus rhinocerous
TGCACAACTGACTGCATTATCCTTGTATGTAAATGTGTGTGAGCAGAAACCTTCCATGTTTGACGTGAGTCGTGAGATGGGATCCAGTGTGGCTCTGTACAGCAGGAAGGTTCTGATCCAAACCAAAGCCACAGACATCCTGCCCAAGTGGCTGCGCTTCCTACGAGGTCAGATGAGTGTCCATATGTTTGAGTTAAACAAACTTTAAATGCATTATTAGATTAAAAACAAAGGAAATTTGACTGTTGTGTGACTGCATTTGCAGGTGTTGTGGACAGTGAAGATATTCCTCTGAACCTCAGCAGAGAGCTGCTACAGGAAAGTGCTCTGATCAGGTACAAACCCACCTGAAATATGACGTTATGCCTTCTGCATT
>NW_015739074.1:0-376 GCF_001515625.1 Sinocyclocheilus rhinocerous
TTTGACCCCTTAACCAACCCTTAAACCTACCCATACCACCAAACCCTAACCTTACTTCCTGGGATTGACTTCTTTATGATTTCTTAAGCGATACTGCCTTAGAATTTGGCTAAAAGTATCTCTCCTCCTTCAGCCTGGAGTGTCACGCTCTGTGTTTTTACCTCTGCTTCACTCCTTCTGTCCCATATAAGCACTGCAGATGCTCATGTGTGCCTTACTGCCAATGCAGCTTTCTTTCATCCACATAATGTCATATTCTCTGTCTCTGTTTGAGTGATGCTGTCAGCAGTTGTTGGCCTTGTCACCACAGCTTTAGCCTCAACACATACACAGGTACAGACAAGCGTGCACGCACACACACACACACACACACACA
>NW_015739075.1:0-376 GCF_001515625.1 Sinocyclocheilus rhinocerous
TGTGTGTGTGTGTGTGTGGATGGATGGATGGATATAGATAAACCAATTCATAAACCCAATTTCTTTCCTTATATTTACACTTTTCCTACACTCATTTAAAAAATCTAATGATCTTATTCATTTAGTGAAATAAACTAATTTTATTAAGATAATCAAGATTTTGGGTTAAAAATGGTCAATATACTCTATAATGAGAAGTGAATTTTACCATTTTTAATGATTTTTAATTACCCTTTTCCTTCAGTAATTCATTTTGGTGGCCTTTTAAAAGTATTTCATGTCAAATACCCATAAACCAAACAAATGAGTCAAGAAGTTATCATGTGCAAGTCTAATGTTTTCATAATGTTTTTGTTTAGATTATAAACACTTTTTT
>NW_015739076.1:0-376 GCF_001515625.1 Sinocyclocheilus rhinocerous
ACCACAACAAAACAAAACATTACATATTTAGAAAGGTTATAAGGCTGAATAAAAATATTTTGCTCTTACAAAAATACAAGTCTTGTCGGTTAATACAGATTTATCATTTAAATAGTTTTAAGGGAGGCCCTTCTCACCCTCAGGCCCAACATGCATGTACCATAGTGGGCCCCCACATCACAGGGCCCTGTCCGCCTGACGACGGCCCCGTGTTTACGAAACAATTCGCAGAGAGACTCGCGTTACGTGTTTGGAAGAGTGTTGCTAAGAGGGGTATTAAGACTAGATATTGTCAGAGCTCTCATCAGGGTATCTGTAGTGAAAAACGACTCTGTCCTAGAGATGGTAATAACGCAATGGATGCACACAGTTTTCC
>NW_015739077.1:0-376 GCF_001515625.1 Sinocyclocheilus rhinocerous
GAATCCTATGTCACTGACCTTGTCATGCAATTCCCAGGGGAGCTTATTGATTGACCAGTTGACAAGTCAATTATTTCCATGCAAAAGCTCGGCTCAGGATCCTTTGGCAGCCTGAAAATCTGGTGGCGCTCCCTCTTTTTCAAAGCCCTTGAGACTATAAATGCTATAATTAAATGTGTTCATGTGTGTTTGGACAATAGACTGTATAAAAACATGTACGTAGTGTCCGTGACGTCACCCATAGGGGTCCGAAGATAGTTTTTGAAGCTCAAAAGTAGGCGGAGCTGGCTGTCGCCATCTTGGTAGCGCGTCACCGCACGTCACTCCCGGATAATCGAAGACGGGCAAAGAGGTGGGAGCAGGCTGCTGAAACCAC
>NW_015739078.1:0-376 GCF_001515625.1 Sinocyclocheilus rhinocerous
TGTTGAATACAGACCTAAGGCTGGACTCTTTTTAAAGAAGACAATCAGTAGATTATTGCCGAAGTGGAATCATTTCAAAATATGAAAAAGTTATAGAACTTTAAATTTACTGTAAAGAAAATGCACTGTACTTTTTTCTATTTTATATAAAATAAATATTTTTCAGAACAGGTTTTACTCTAAAATTGCTATAAAATTAAAGCCTTGTGTCTAAATAAATTGCATTCCAAATTTGAAGTTGATATTAAAAAAATGGAGGTTCCTTTGAGATTTTATTTGGGCGCTATACCACAAACAGCCACCGGTGACACCCAAACTCTATTGCATTTTTTGGATGCATTTTTCTGTCACAAATGTCTAAATTTCTCTGTCAATA
>NW_015739079.1:0-376 GCF_001515625.1 Sinocyclocheilus rhinocerous
CCTCCCTCCAGCACAGTCCAGTGGTGTCTGGGAGGTCGATGGGGCAGTGGTAGTTAGCCCCGATCCAGAACAGTGAACTCAACTGCATACTCCAGGAGGGGAAGGTCCTTATGGGCAAGGGAGGTAAATATTGAGGCGAGGGGATCAATGGGGGAAACACGGGAAACAAAAAAAAACACTGTACAAAACACGGAAACAAAATGGAAGGGAAACACGCCACTAAACTTCTTTGTAGGTCCAGTGGTCTGTCACGACTGCTACGGTGAGGAGCGAGGAGACGTAGGAGTTACACCACACAAGAGTCTTTAATAATCCAAATCACAGGGAAAAAAGGGCACGCAGGAGACACACATAGCACCAATTGACGTATAACACC
>NW_015739080.1:0-375 GCF_001515625.1 Sinocyclocheilus rhinocerous
AAATTTAAGGGGGTCTGAATACTTTCCGTACCCACTGTAAATGGAAAATTGCTATATATAAACTCAGAATTTTGAGAAAACATTTGTTAATTGCGAGATATGAACTCAGAATTGCAATATTTAAAATCAGAAGTGTGAGATTAAAACTCAGAATTGCGAGATATAAACTCAAAATTGTGAGAAAAAAGTCAGAATTCTGAGTTTATATCTCGCGGTTCTGACTTTTTTTTTCTTCTTTTTCTCAGAATTGCAAGAAACAAAGTCCGAATTGTAACATAAAAAGTTATCTTTTTATTGTTTTATGTCATGGCAGAAATGGGCTTCCATAGTTAACGCATATTTACATGTTTGAAAAAAAAAAAAAAGTAAGTCAAA
>NW_015739081.1:0-376 GCF_001515625.1 Sinocyclocheilus rhinocerous
GTTTCCACCAAATTGTTAAGCAGCGAAACACTGACAACAACAACAACAAGAAGACTATACATTAATATAAAATGAGTTTGAAAATGCCAGTCATATTATACTCTTCTTTAAATGTGCACAAAGTTGCTGCAGGGTTTGTATTTTTCTCAGTCCCACATACCAAGGCTGTTAAATTACCTCAGGCATGTTGGAGAGAAATCAGTGCCTGCAGGGGGGATGCTCGCCTGTCTGTCCGTTGGAACATATGACTTTCACCAACAACAGCTACAGTGAACCTTTCTGGGCGGCCCTTCAAGGAGCTGGGTATTTAAAGAACAAAGTGTGATCAAAACATCCTGACTGAGCACCAGGACTCCTCGGCAAAGACCTGGACCCC
>NW_015739082.1:0-377 GCF_001515625.1 Sinocyclocheilus rhinocerous
AAAAAAAAACTTACCTTTGACCAAAACAAAACAAAAATCTGCAAAATGAGTTTATGAGTGTTTGAAAAGACCAAATTCCATAGGCCAACACATAATAAACTCATACAAGACAGAAAACAGTATTGGTTTAAAGATATGGTCACTATCACTCATAAGTGAGGAAAGTGAGTGAGCATTCTTTCAAGCAGAGCTGGATTTATTTTTCTGGGCTCATAATTTGGATAATCGAAGGCAGTCTGAGGGGAGGGGAATTAGGAATTAATGTAATGCAGTATATGAAAGGAGGGGTATGTTGTGATTGACATAGCAGAGGCGGAGTAATTCAACACCACAGAGATTTTATATATATATATATACTGTATATTTTATATATATAT
>NW_015739083.1:0-377 GCF_001515625.1 Sinocyclocheilus rhinocerous
AAAAAAAACAATCTAAGCAAAGACTCAGCACGCATCAACAGTGTACCGAGTACTACTTAAAAAGCTATTAGAGCACAACACTATTACATTCCCATTGGCAACCTGGTTGTCCTTTAAGGTCCCTTCTTAAACACCTTAAATGCATGAGGCTTCCCTGCTATTTAAAGGAAAGTATGACATGATAACACAGTTCAGAAAAAGTGCAGCCAAGAGTTGTTGTCCTCTTCCTGACCCATGCCGCCGAACGGTCAGGGAAAAGATTAAACAGACAACAAGGTCTGGAGAAAAAAAACACAGCTTATACGTCACAGTCACATCTCATCCCAGGGGTCAGCCTCAGGCCAGAGCGTGTTACAGTGCTACACGCGATACTGTAT
>NW_015739084.1:0-376 GCF_001515625.1 Sinocyclocheilus rhinocerous
TTAATTGTAACCTTATAGTAATGTAAAAGGGCTCCCTATAGTTTAAAGTAGAAGCTGAGGTAGATTTTAATCCCTAAGAAATTTTTAATTATAATTAAATTTATTTTAAAAAGAGCCATTTGTTCAGTAAACCATTGTTTGCTTTTATGACAGATAAGGTTAGTTTAGGTTATCTCAAATATAAAAAAACTAAAATATCATAAATTATATTTATAAATTCATAACTCATAATACTTGAAAAATACACTAAAAACAACTGATAATATGTATGCATTCCTTACATCTTATATGTATGATATTAAAATGTGTATATTTACATATTACACATGTAAGATACACTCTTAAAAATAAAGGTGCTTAAAAGGTTCTTCACAGC
>NW_015739085.1:0-377 GCF_001515625.1 Sinocyclocheilus rhinocerous
CTTGTCTTCCTGTGTAAAAAACTCAGACTGTCAAACTTTTAAGAACTCTACATCTCTCAGAGTCTCTCTCTCTCTCTCTCTCACCCACTTACTTGCTAGAAAAGTATCGATTTCCTGCACACCAAAAAAGGAAGCTAGCCATTTTTCCCCCATTCCTCTAACCACTGACAAAGTACAGCAGTACTGAGCATGTTCACTATGACCACAAGGCCACACACAAACTAAATACACACAAAATACACATTTACTTAACCATCTAAACAAGAACTTCCATTTTTATATAAAGCAAATTATAATCAGTCGCTACAGACACTCAACTGAGTCCTTAGAGAAAAATAAAATATATTTTTTATTAAATACAGTATGTGTATATATAT
>NW_015739086.1:0-377 GCF_001515625.1 Sinocyclocheilus rhinocerous
AAGAAAAACGTCTGAATTGCAATACAAAGTCGCAATTAAAAAAAACGATAGAACTGCAATATATAAAGTCAGAATTGCAATATAAACTCGCAGTTCTAAGAAAAAAACTCAGAATTGCGATATGAAGTCAGAATTGCGAGATATAAACTTAAAATTGCGATAACTTGCGATTCTAAGAAAATACAACAGAATTGTGAGATACAATGTCAGAATTGCGATATACGCTCACAATAATGTGGAAAACTGTCATAATTGTGAGATATAAACTAATTCCAATAAAAAAAAAGTCAAAATTCTGGGTTTACATCTCGCAATTTTCAGGGGGAAAAAAAATCAGATTTGTGAGATAAAAAGGCAGAATTACCTTTTTATTTTAT
>NW_015739087.1:0-377 GCF_001515625.1 Sinocyclocheilus rhinocerous
AAAAAAAAAAAATTGTAACCATGGTTTCCACCAAATTACCATAGTTACTACAGATATTGTGGCTACTGGAAAAAAAGAAAGAGTGACTAGGCCTTTCCATGCAAACCTCACTGCCACAAAGCTAAGGTGTTCTTGGTGGTTGCCAGTGTTGCCATGCGGTTGCTAGGGTGTTCTGACAGGTCACCTGGGCATTGCTGTGTGGTAATTAGTGTATTCTGTGTGGTTACCTGGGTGTTGCTATGCAGTTGCTAGGGTGTTCTGAGTGGTTGCTGGGTGTTACAATGCGGTTGCTAGGGTGTCACTATGCAGTAACTATGTAGGGTGTTCTGGCTGGTTGCCTGCATGGGTGTTACTATGCAGTAGTTAAGGTGTTCTGG
>NW_015739088.1:0-377 GCF_001515625.1 Sinocyclocheilus rhinocerous
ACTTCTAGGTATTACAGCACTGCATTATTAAACTTAGTTGAAATGAAACTGAATGTATGAAATAAATATGACAAACCTTAGACATTTGAACAATCTTAAAGTAATCATACAGACAGTTCCTTAACATTTATGCCCAGTCGCCCACTACCATTCAAAAGTTAGGGGTCAGTAACTATTTCTATTTCTAAAATAATAAAATAAAATAATAATTAAAAAATAAAATAAATAAATAATAAAATCTTAATTCTGCAAGTGCACATTAAATTGATCTAAAGTGATAGTAAAAACTTTAGATTGTTAAAAAATCTAATAAATGCTGTTCTTATTCATTAAAAATAGTTAAGAACATGCATCAAGGTTTCCACAAAGACAAAAAG
>NW_015739089.1:0-377 GCF_001515625.1 Sinocyclocheilus rhinocerous
CCCTTGAAAATGTCTACGTGAACACACTTGCCCGAAAAAAATTGCAGGGGAAGAGTTAGGTTTTATTAAAAGTCGGGAGAACACGTCCCCCGCGTATTCTCTGCCCATGCTACAGGGACCCAACGCGGAGGGATGAAAGAGCCACGGGTTGCCGACCCCTGGGTTAGGTGATAGAAAATATCATTAACCTGATATAAATTCACTGGAAGTCTATGCAATGTCCTTACTAAGATAGCAAAACAAATGTGTGTGTGTATGTGTATTTCTTTAAAGCATTAATGAGAAGGCAACCAGGCACTGGCAATAAACTCCAGTCGTGATTATGTCAGCACTAGCGTATGTGTGTGAGCGTATGCGAGTGCGTCAGAGTTTTTGAA
>NW_015739090.1:0-377 GCF_001515625.1 Sinocyclocheilus rhinocerous
AAAGGAGTTTTCCCCTATAAGCGTCTAGCGACGCAGTACGAGTGAAGTATCGAAAGGGAACAAAAACAATAACATACTATAAAAGAACACATTAAACCTCTCAAGAACTCAGCAAATAATTAAACAACTCCACAAACAGTATTGCCAGGGGTGCGTTTCACAGAAGTAGCATTAGCAAACTATGGTCGTGAGTTCCGCTGAACTCCATTGGCAACAACAGAACTCGCGACCATAGTTGGCTCTAGGAAACGCACCCCCAGATTGACCTTATTTCTCTCAGATACCTACAGAAGCTCTTAGTGAGAAATAACAGATATTATTTAGATGTTGATGTTTTATTGAAAATGTTTATATTGAATTATAGTGAACAGTGTTTA
>NW_015739091.1:0-377 GCF_001515625.1 Sinocyclocheilus rhinocerous
AAAACAATGAAATAAATTCAGAAAAAGAAAGCTAAAAACTTAAATGTAATTTTGTCCTACTCAGATCATTCATTATTTTGAATGTTTTACAGCGAAGCATATGCTGTAGGCATGCCTATTTAATTCCAATCCTCCAAATATACAATAATTTTTTGAGCTCTTAATGCACAGAAATGTTGCTGCCTATTACAGGTGTCAAATGAACTTTGATCATATTTGTAAGAGCAGATTCAAATCTGCAAGCAGTCTGAACGTTTGGCGCTTGTTTCATGATGTCGCTTTAAAATGGATCTTTCTAATTAAGAAAAGTTCCTTCTCTTCTTTGAGTGTTTGTTACTCATTCCAGCCTTTTATTCTTGGGTGCTGGGGCAGTTAAT
>NW_015739092.1:0-377 GCF_001515625.1 Sinocyclocheilus rhinocerous
AAAAAATCTGTATTTTATTTCAATGTTATTTGCCATTTCTTTGTAATTGTGAACTTTACTAGCAATTTAACAATTAATAGCAAAGTGAAAATTATTTATCAACTTTATTTATTTATTAAAATAGTGAGTCTTAAATTTAAAATGTATGTATTTGAATTGCTTATAAAATTTCCACCCATTTTGATTACACAATTAACATAAAACAATAAACTTATTTATTGAACTTATTTAATGAAATTAACATGGTAAACTTTAGTTTGTAACAGGTGAAAAACAACAACAGGTGAAAAAAAATCCCACAGATACACACTGATTTGCGTGTGTGTGTGTGAGTGTGCGTGTGTGCGTCTGTGAGTGTGAGTGTGAGTGTGTGTGTG
>NW_015739093.1:0-377 GCF_001515625.1 Sinocyclocheilus rhinocerous
AAATAAACGTTAACTGAAATAAAAATAACTATAAAAATTTCACTAATTGATTTTTACTAGTTTCCAAAGCAAAATTTCTCATCGAGTTTAACTTAATGCACTTAAAAAACTAAATTTAAAAACTTAAATAAAATTTATGAAAACTATACAGACTATTACAAAAAAAAAACAACAGCAAAATTACTAAAACAATAACTAATGTTATGGAAATAAAAAAATATATAAAACAAACAAACAAACAACAACAATAAAAAAAAATAAAAAATTCAAAGGATTTAAAAAAACTATAGTATTTCAATGATACTAAAATAACACTGGTTGCTATATAATCGGTTCCAAAACCCAGTCAGCTGACCAAGACAGCATTTTATGAAATC
>NW_015739094.1:0-377 GCF_001515625.1 Sinocyclocheilus rhinocerous
CCTGGAGGACCAGAGATGAGCGTCACACCACAACAGAAACCGTTTCTCGACACAGGACAATTTTTATTCACACGCTCGTGGTTTTGTTGGTGATTTATGAGGAGCCTGTAGATAGTTCATATGTTTAAGTTAAGACGAAGCGGAGAAATCTGACCACGTAAAACACCAACAAGACCAAGACACATCCAGCTCCTGTTTCACTCACAAGAAATGACATTTTGCATGAGGAAAATATAAAAAAACAATCATTTTCAGTTTTAATACGGTTTTTGTATGGAAGCTCGTTTCTGCCATAAAAAATTGTATTGTAATTGTAAGAAAATAGTCTTTTTTTTTTCTTTTCTTTTTTTCTGTGAATTGGCCTTTATAACTTGCAA
>NW_015739095.1:0-377 GCF_001515625.1 Sinocyclocheilus rhinocerous
AAAAATGTTCTGGCTCTTCCAAGCTTTATAATGGCAGTGAATGAGGGTTGAGATTTTGAAGCCCAAAAAAGTGCATACATCCATCATAAAAAGTACTCCACAAAGCAATGCATTTGTTTAAGAAAAATATCCATATTAAAACTTCATAAACCATAATCTCTAGCTTCTGCTTACTGTCGTACATGCGTTCACAGCGGATGACGTAGGATGTAGGCATAGCGTAAACTCCGGTGAGAATATGCTAGTCTTGCGAAAACCAAGTTTTGTTTACAGTGAAGGAAAACCAGTTTCCTCTTGGGTTTATATCGAAAATCTCTGACATTTTTCTTTATAAATCCTCGTTTTGTACTAATTTGTGACCGGTGTTTTGTTTTGCT
>NW_015739096.1:0-377 GCF_001515625.1 Sinocyclocheilus rhinocerous
AATTTTGAATGAACAAATTAAAAGTAGGTCAGTACACTTAAATCAAAACGCATTATGTTCTAGTGTCTGTGAATATTAAGCTGCAGAGATACTATTTAAATGAATCCTTCATGTTTTTTTGTGAAAGACGCTCGGTTTCGTTACGCAACTGAATTTCAGCACTAAATGAGGACATAAATACATGAACATAATCTTAGATTATTTGAATATTATCTTTAGATTTACCATTTTATTTGAAAAAAACTAGCGTCATATTATATGCAAAGAGAAACTATAAGGTCTTCACACTAACCTGTCAAAATAAAAGTTCAGTTCAACTTGAAGAAACTGTGAACAGAAATATATTGCTTAATGTAATAATAGTAGATCTACTACTA
>NW_015739097.1:0-377 GCF_001515625.1 Sinocyclocheilus rhinocerous
ATGAAAACATCATTTCTGTTTATGCCGTGGGGGAAAACAATCTATTCTAACTAACGCATGTTGACCTTGTTGGGTGCTTGAAGAAAAGGCCCAAGTCTAACAAGTAATATTGAGGTGTACCACCCTAAGAAACCAGATCAGCTGAGGGTTGTGTTTGATTGTTCAGCTAAGTTTTGTTAAGTTTTGCAGTATATCTCTAAACAACACTCTTCTGACTGGGCCTGGCCTAATTAACTCTTTAGTGGGAGTACTCTGCCACTTCAGGAAGAAACTTGTCACAGTCACCTGTGACATAGAAAAGATGCTTCATCAGTTCCTCGTCCCTCCTGATGAATGCAATCATCTAAGGTTTCTATGGTGGGAGGGTGGAGACTTAG
>NW_015739098.1:0-377 GCF_001515625.1 Sinocyclocheilus rhinocerous
AAATGTGAAAATATAAATTCTGAAATATGAAATATGGCTCTTACATACCGGCCCCTAATTGACAGGCAGGCAGACTGACAATTACCTTTTTAACAAAAACAATAGAGCCATGCTGAAATAATATCTACATTATGCTTCACTTTAAAGACAATGAGTGTTTATTATCTATTTTCTGAAATGCCCATATTCTTTGTATGGTAGAGAAACACTCCTTAATATTTGAGTAGTTAACAGTCCATTTCACAGATAATGCACAACTTGTCAATAGGCCTTTCCAAGGTATTGGTCTTAGTTTTAACCAACACACGTCTTACCAGTCTTTTTTTATCTGGAAACGCTTTCGTGATTCTTCCAAAGACCCAAGAATTTCTTGGGGA
>NW_015739099.1:0-377 GCF_001515625.1 Sinocyclocheilus rhinocerous
CTAGATAACTGAGGTAACTATGGTATTTTTTGAGCACATTTATCATGTTTATCATATCATATTTTATCTTGAATGCAATGTAAGTTGTGTATATACGGTATATCTTCCATGTAACACATTATTTTATGTATAAAAAAGTAAATATGCTAGAACATGTCATATAAAAAACTAAATAAGCTATAAATAGGAAAGCTTGAGGACTAAGCCGTTTTTATCAGATTAAAAAAAGCACAAAGTTAGAACTTTTTATATGTCTGGAGCTCCATTTTTTTCCTTCTTTCTTTTTTTATATGTCCGAGTCAACCAAAGGTTACAGATAATGATGTTTCCATGCCATCCTCGGCTATCCATCTTATGGTCATAGCTCACCACACCTG
>NW_015739100.1:0-376 GCF_001515625.1 Sinocyclocheilus rhinocerous
CATCAGACATTACGTGATCACAAAATTGTGTCACTGTATCAAATCTCAGCAAATATATAAATATATATATATATATATATATATAAAGTTTTTATTAGCTAGTAAACAAGTAAAACTACACATTCTGAACAATTATAGTTTAGTATTAGTGTGCTACACTCTAAGTAAAGTCTGTAAAATAGGGCACAATCTACTGTTAATATGAAGGCTTTTTCTGTAATATTTTTTCACAGGCTTTTTACCTGCATTTTTAATTACGCATTGTATTTTGTGTTTT
The DNA here is from genome assembly GCF_001515625.1 of Sinocyclocheilus rhinocerous. NCBI lineage: Eukaryota > Metazoa > Chordata > Actinopteri > Cypriniformes > Cyprinidae > Sinocyclocheilus > Sinocyclocheilus rhinocerous. The sequence continues at coordinate 278 of NW_015739100.1, forward strand.
TGGATTACAGGGTTACAACAGATAATGGATAATGTCCTGGAAAATGACTAGGACCTTTTCCATTTTTCTAGATATTTTTCTCATAGTGTACCAACTGAT
>NW_015739101.1:0-377 GCF_001515625.1 Sinocyclocheilus rhinocerous
ATCTTATATACTTTGCTGACCTTTCGGGGAGAACCTTTCCCCAGCTATCCACAAGGTCAACAGATTTCCCCTCAACTCTGGTCACTCTAAAAGGAACTCAGGATCAAGTTTTCCCCCTTTACGTTGCTGTGATCTAATGTTTTGTCTCCATACGAGATCACCAGTGTTGTACAATGTGCCCTGTATCAGCCCATTCTTGTCTTTTATTTCTACTGCAAACTCATTTTCTTTCCGTAAAACCTGGAGAATTTGTTCATTTTTGTTCACTTTTTTATTCCAGAAAGACCTCTTCTGCAGTCACGCTGTCAAACTAAACATGATAACCAAAAAGTTTAATTATTAAAATAGTGGATCAGAAATATTGAAACTTGATTGTT
>NW_015739102.1:0-377 GCF_001515625.1 Sinocyclocheilus rhinocerous
TTTTCTTTTAGAGGGAATCTGGGCTGCGTTAACCCTCTTTCCTTTCCTCCATCACTCCATCTCTCTCTTTCTCCTTAAGCCCTGCACTTCCTAAAGCTCTTCATCCCTCCACCTCGCTTATACACACATGCTCTCTCTCTCGCTCTCTCTCTTCTTCCCTAAACTGACTGTCTTGTCCACATCTTTGCGTGAATTAAAATGCAAATGCACAGGGCTCTGTGACATGTTAATGGTTTGGGGCTTTTTTTCTGAAATCATCTGTGTGAGTTTGAGTGTTTTTGGCAGTTTGGGCTGTGTATGATTGCTGTGATAGATGCATGTGGGACAAAATGAACTGTAACGGGGAAAAGAGAATGTGTGTCTCTCTTTCTTTCTCT
>NW_015739103.1:0-377 GCF_001515625.1 Sinocyclocheilus rhinocerous
CGGTTCTAACTCTATAGCGATATCAACTCTATAGCGGTTTACCTGCGCGGCCGCGGAGCAAGAAGCGTGCGCAGCTTAGAGGGAACATTGGGTACGAGGTTTTTTCTTCTTCTGAGGACCAAATGATCAGTGAGAGCAGAACGAATGTCACACGTTTTAAACTCAACAAAATGGGAAAATACATCTTTCAAGTGCATGCTCACGGAGGAAAACAACAGAGAACAAAACAGTGTTGGCCTAGACAGTCCTTGTCCGACAGTTTATCAGAATCACCGGCCCGAGTCCGACCTAAGCCCTATTTTTTCCCCCATCTCCCAAAACAGGTGTTTCAGCTATTAAAATGGTTCAGTTTTGTATGTAATGGAAAAGTGATTATA
>NW_015739104.1:0-377 GCF_001515625.1 Sinocyclocheilus rhinocerous
AATAATGATCTTTAAAAAAGCATAATATGACCCCTTTAAATGTGTAGTCATTTGATTTGAATTGTCTTGACTCTTTGGTTTGAGCAGTTTTCTTGTTTTATATTATTTCTGAACATAGGATATTATAAAGACACGTTTGTACAGTATTCGCCTTCATATTTCATGCATCATTTTTGCAAAGATATTTAAAAAGTAATTTATTTTACATTTATTTACAACATATTGACCACTTCAGTTGTGCTGCACTTGAAATAGAACCAGATGGTTAAAGTTAGTCCTGTCATGACAACTTTTGGAGAGTTTAGCATGGTAATATAGATGGCGGTGTTGAAGTGTTTGGTCTTGGCGGAATAGATCTGCTACGCTGCTGCGGCAAA
>NW_015739105.1:0-377 GCF_001515625.1 Sinocyclocheilus rhinocerous
AATACAGAACAAATACACAATACAGTGTTCTAATACACACTCCTCTCAACACTTAGCAAATGAAATACCTCTTTCTTTTTGTGAAATTTCTATTACTGTTACTGGAGTGTTGCTTTAGTTAGGATGTCAACTGTCATGAAAAAGGCTTAGTACCTTTTCAGGTCTGGTAACAGGTTCTGTCTTGTTCAGGTTGGTTAGCACACCTGCAGTTTACCAGCAACCAAGTTAGACTATGGAATATTAAGGAGGATGATTTTTTTATATATAACTATATAAAACTTATAAAGGCCTAGTTTATTGTCAGAAAGGAACTACACAAGACCTGGTCATTCATACATAACTGAAAATACCGGGCCCATTTTACTTCTGAAATGAGA
>NW_015739106.1:0-377 GCF_001515625.1 Sinocyclocheilus rhinocerous
AATAGAGCTTATTTTTAGTAATTTATATTTAATAGTTTTATATATAGAATATTTCTCATTAAACTGTGTATTTTTTTTCCTTTAAAAATCATACTAGAATAAAAGAGAATAAAATATTTGCAATTATTCTCATGATTTCTGATCAGTCTTTAGAAAACATGATAATATTGTCATATTTGGTGAATGTGAAAAAAGATTATCTTTAAAATATTTAAGTTATTTAGTAAGTGAACTTTAGCAGCCATAAATGCATTCTGTAAAAAAATAAAATTCTCCTAAATGTTTGTGTATGACTTCAGAAGACTTGGAATATGTGTAATTTTGTCTACTTTTACGTTTTTTTTTTTGGTGTTTTCTGGAGCTTGATAGTAAAATGG
>NW_015739107.1:0-377 GCF_001515625.1 Sinocyclocheilus rhinocerous
ATGATGATGATGATGATGTTCAGGTCTTCAGCCGCTGCTATCCGGAGGACACTGATGTTGATGATGCTGAAGAGCTTTTGACATCAGACTGAAACTTTACAGGCCCGTCTGGATCATCTGAGACTAGAAATCACAAACATATATCAGGTAAGATTAGACTCATTGTTTTAGATGTTTATATTCTCAATCTATAAAAAATATTCTGTCATTTACACACATCTGTAAACTGAATGCAGAAAGTGAATTTGTCTGAATGTGAAACTTTAAGACAGGAGTGTGAAGACTAGAATTTTCTATAATGAACAAACACTTACAGTTTGGTTTTAGTTGTCCCATACTGTCTCGTCTAACTAGTCTTGGTCTGCTTTTCTCTTGTG
>NW_015739108.1:0-377 GCF_001515625.1 Sinocyclocheilus rhinocerous
AATAATTAATTCCCTTAAAATTAAGTAATCAAAGTCATTACACTGTCAAGTACGACTATACAATTTCTGCAGACTAGCTCATATTTTTGGAAACTAGCATTTACTGTAAATTGAGGCAAAAATCTGGGCGGCATTTCTGTAGTGTATTCCATCATAAAAACTTACTACAAATAGCATAATATAAAAAACCAGAGCACAAACAAGGGAAACATGATGGCATAATACGCCATTTATGCCATATATTAATATGTATAATAATGTATGCTACTACCCAGTGACTTGGTATTTAAGCAATCCAAATTTTGTCCTCCAAACATCTTGAAATGCCCATTTAACCCTTAAAGGGGTCCTATTATGCTCTTTTACAAAGTCTTGAT
>NW_015739109.1:0-377 GCF_001515625.1 Sinocyclocheilus rhinocerous
ATACATTGGGAAGCTATACTGATAAAAGTAAAACAATTATGATAGTCAAAACAAGTCATGGAACATAAAAAAAATGACCAAAAGAAATCGTCATTAATAGATTGTTAAAATTACAATACAACGTAAAAAAAAAACTTTCAGTTAAAACCTGCCTTCATTCAACATTATATAAATAATCAGGGCCAGCGTGTGCCTATAGGTGAACTAGACAGCCGCCTAGGGTGGCAGCACAGTCAGGGTGGCAAAAAGGAGAGAGATTACATTTTTCTTTTAATGAATCTTTCTTTTCACTGGGTCTCATAAAGCACTTTGATCAGCCGCCCCTCGTCTAACGAGCAGTTCGATCTTTTTAGGCAGATCAGAGGAGAATGCTGTCA
>NW_015739110.1:0-377 GCF_001515625.1 Sinocyclocheilus rhinocerous
AATTACATTAAGATATCTTAAGTTCTTCCTGAGTTAGAGGCATGCAAACTTTTGAGAAAAAACTGTAAAAGCGCTTTTTCCCAATTTGTTAATAATCACCATTGGCATATAATGCAACTAAGTTTGCTGAAATCAACAGATTTGACTAATAGACCTACCTATTTCTGTGTAAAAATAACATAATTATGCTGCCAGCTTTCTAAAGTCATTTTTACTCTCCTGAAATTTGGCTCTAAATCACAGGGGAAAATTGTCATTTTGACCCCCCCCACAAAATAGTGGATTACTCAGTAAATATACATTCATGACACCTATTATTTTTGCTTTCATCATGTTTGTTTTTATTATATTATTTATTATATTATTTATTATATATA
>NW_015739111.1:0-377 GCF_001515625.1 Sinocyclocheilus rhinocerous
ATGCCACTCTTATATAATGAGATCAACCTTCAACTCCTGACAAAAAACAAACAGCAGACAAATGATTTACCCTTTAGATACTTGCATATGTCGGGCTGAGAGCAGCAGGATTTGAGTCAAACATTGCAGTGCTGTTGATCGAAAAGCTTTTTATTGTTATATAATAGCCTTGAACAAACATCCTTTCAGTAATGTTAACAGAACGCTCAAAGTTCAAACTTATCTGGTCTTTAATAACGTTCTCAAAATGTTAGCACAACAATTGTTTATGGAAAGTTTTTCTGAAACATTTTAGTTGGACATTCACATTCAAAAGTAACATTCCCACAGTGTTTGCAAAATAATAAAATGGAATGTTCTTTTAACGTTCATATAAA
>NW_015739112.1:0-376 GCF_001515625.1 Sinocyclocheilus rhinocerous
TTTCCACGACATTCTAATTTATTGAGATGCACCTGTATTATTTATATTTATTTATTTATTTTTTTTTTCTTTTTAAATGACAGGAATACAGTAAAATGCAGTACTCTGACAAGTTTTGCCAGCTGCCATGTAATGCTGGTGTCATTTTATTTGATCAGTTTACTCATATGTCAGCTGGTGTAACAATCGGTCCACTGGAGGTGAGTTTAAGAACCCAAGTGCAGCTTTATTCCACAAGTAATCCAAAATACAAACATAATCCAAACAGAGACTTGACTTGGCATTAACAGACTTAACTCACCAACAGTGGGTTATAACATCAATACTCAACAAAGGACAAAGGCAACATGAGGGCTATTTATATCAAACAATACAG
>NW_015739113.1:0-377 GCF_001515625.1 Sinocyclocheilus rhinocerous
GACTGCTAGTTGACATGTAGTTGTAAAGTTACTTACTGTTAGTAGGATGTCTAAAGTGGACTGTCAAAATAAAGTGTTACCAGAATCTCATACAGGTTTGGAATGACATGAGGTTGAATCAATTATGAACAGAATTTTCATTTTTGGGTGAACTATCACTATTTTTAGGAGCAGAGCATTAAAGATGCTAAAACACCTATTGTTTTTCTTAGTGTTCTTTTTATCATTGTATTTGTTGTTGTTGTTTTTCTTCTTCTTAGTGGGGCTTGCTGTAGCAAAGCATCACTGTTATTATCTCATATTCCTCTTCTGGACAAATCTTTGGCACCTTACTCAACCCACACCACTGAGTTATGATTTTGTGATTTTTATGATTT
>NW_015739114.1:0-376 GCF_001515625.1 Sinocyclocheilus rhinocerous
TATTTGACCCTCTATCTCTAGCACTCTATTCTTTTTCTATTCTATCTACTTGTTTTCTTTGTTATATATAAACAATTTTTTTTTAATCACAAAACCTTGTTACATGTAGGTTGTGTTGGGCTAACCGAGACTTGTCATAGCATATCATTGCTCTTTTGTTGCTTTTGATTGCTTCTATTGTCATTATTTGTAAGTCGCTTTGGATAAAAGCGTCTGCTTCATGATTAAATGTAATTATAGTTATATATTTTTAATTGTGGTTAAACTCAGTGGTTAACATAGAAGATCTTGCATTTATATTCAATGTATCTGAGAAAATCAAGTTGATTTTAGTCTGTAAAATCGTGTGACCTTTAACCCTGTAATGTGTTGAACA
>NW_015739115.1:0-377 GCF_001515625.1 Sinocyclocheilus rhinocerous
TTGTGCTGTGGAAGCAGTGGGATAAAGCTTCACAGTGAGAGAGAGAGGCAAACTGGGATATATTTCTATTTATTTCCCCCTCTGTTCCCATTTCTTGGCTTGTTGCAAAGAAGCAAGAAAAAAAAATCAAACGAAAACAGACGTAAATTTAGCATCCTAGCAGTCAGAGCGTCTCCTCAACGTGCTCGTTCAGAAGACTCTCCGTGTCTAATGTGACACATTGGGGTGGAATCGTGGGACATTCGGTCACACAGCGCTAAGTGAAGGATGGATAGAGTGAACCGGGTTTTAAACATCGTAAGACAGATGTCTCCCAGGAAAAGGGAAAGAGGGTCTCATTGGGAGGCGGAGAGCCCGGAGACCTGCGAGGAGAGTCT
>NW_015739116.1:0-377 GCF_001515625.1 Sinocyclocheilus rhinocerous
AATCTCAATTTCGAAAAATTGACCCTTATGACTGATTTTGTGCTCTAGGGTCACATATATGCTTTCCTTCATGTCGCCTACACATTTAATGCATGCATAATACACACAATTACAAAACTGCAACAACGTGATAAATCATGCACGGCGCATTCTACACATTTAATGCACGCAACACGCGCAATGCATAAAATAACATTCTAGTAACGTCATGCTTCCGCACAACACATTACACACATTACGCATTCTGTGCATGTTACTGTATGTGTGCTGCACCCGCACTGTTGAGCACACACATATTTTACCCCTCTACCTTGACAAATGGAGCGTATTGTATCACATCAGCAGTGGGTAAAACGTTAGCATATTGTGCGACCAGA
>NW_015739117.1:0-377 GCF_001515625.1 Sinocyclocheilus rhinocerous
AAGAGGCCACAGAAGATGATGCATGTTGTGTCATTCAGTTAATTGTGTGCGTGCGTAATTGTTTGATTTCTATGATTTATCCGGGTTTTATTGTACTTGGAATTATTGTGCCAAAGTCATTTTATGAGTACACTGTATTATTACTCGGTTATATCTGCTGTTGACTGTTTTACACAAATGGTTTAAAAAATAATATGAATCACTGTGTCAGTTTGATTGACTTTAATTAGGTTAAGTAGTATTTTGAAATTAGTTGCTGTTTAAATCACACTAGAAGTGCATTTGTTTGAATTTAGGCCACCAGAATGGGAATATTTTTTATATTTCTACCATTAAAAAATATTTAATTTATTAGAAATGATTTCGAGTTTTTACTA
>NW_015739118.1:0-377 GCF_001515625.1 Sinocyclocheilus rhinocerous
AATGAACTGATAATAAGTTTGCTGTTCTCACCCCTTGCTAGGAAACACAGCGATGGCTCTTGGTTCATCCAGACTGTTATTCACCAGAACTTTCCGAGATGTACCATCTAAGTGAGCCACTTCTATGGTGTTACGGCCGGTGTCTGTCCAGTACATGTTACGTGACACCCAGTCAACAGCAAGTCCATCAGTCGTCTTCAGACCCTGACTGATCACAGATTCCATATTGCTGCCATCTAAATTCACCCGTCTGAAAAGAATGAAATATTTCATAGAAAATAACAAAATAATATATATATAAAAAATAAAAGCGCTTAATACTTTATTTGCACTTAAAAGGGTCCTATTATGCTTTTTCACGTTTTCAACTTTAGTTA
>NW_015739119.1:0-377 GCF_001515625.1 Sinocyclocheilus rhinocerous
AAGTGTTTATTTTATTGCAATTTCTTTCCACTAATCTGAAACACCACATTATGAGAAGACAAATAGCCCAAAATCTGACCAGTGCATAAAATAAACTTTTGCCTGTAGTGTCTTGCCTTAAGAGACGTCATTCTTAAATCAAGAAAAACATAAACCTGTTTTCCCTTTTAATTTGTCTATTAATTGGATAAAACCAGGTTCAAATTCTTGTTTGATATTGTTGCCATATTAGAGTTTTTCCAGACGGGATTTTGGATTTCTCTTTTTATCACATAAATCAGAAAATACTGTCAAAAGCCAGAAAAACAACATTTTCACCATGTTTTTGGGAATAAAGTGTTATATAATTCAGTGTGAATGATATATGAACAAACCCC
>NW_015739120.1:0-376 GCF_001515625.1 Sinocyclocheilus rhinocerous
GATCCTCTTTGTTGCGTTGGCTACGGCGTAACTGAGTGGGCTGACCAGGTTCAGCACACTGAAGGCTATCATGTTTTGTGCAAAGTTGCAGAAACCACTAATGAGGAGCAGCACAATTGTTCCTGTCCAGTTGGAAACCTCTGTCTGTAGAAGAAAGTGGGAGGAGAAATGAGCGTGAGCATGAAGAGTTGGGTTGAATCTCATGAAAAAATGTACACTACTATTTTTTATGTTTTTGAAGGAAGACTCTTATGCTCACCAAGGCTGCATTTATTTGATAGAAATTACAGTAAAAACAGTAATATTGTGAAATAGTATTATAATTTAAAGCAGCTGTTTTCTATTGTAATATATTTTAAAATGTAATTTATTCCTG
>NW_015739121.1:0-377 GCF_001515625.1 Sinocyclocheilus rhinocerous
AAGTAATATGGGTTTGGAATGACATGAGGGCGAGTAAATGCCATGTCTTTTTTTTGTGAACTATCCCTTTGTCCACATAGTAAACAATTCTAAACAATCTTATATTATACTTCTACATTAAGTTAGTAACTGATTGCAGTGTGCACCTTAACCCTTAAATGTATACCTCAGGTCTTATAATGCATGTATACCTCAGCAACCCAGGACATCATTCTCTACCCTCTCCCTCCATTTTTTAAAGTTAGACATTAACTTTCTTAGTATTCCTCAATCTATTAATTATTAATTTTAATTAATAGTAAAATATAAAAGAATGTCAGTTTTCTGAATATTTTTTTGTAAAAAGTGTGTAGGGTCGCTAGAGACCCGAGGTATGT
>NW_015739122.1:0-377 GCF_001515625.1 Sinocyclocheilus rhinocerous
ACAAGTGTGTTACATAATTGGAAACTGTGACAACAAATGAGGAGCGGGAATAAAGGAAACAGGAACAAAACAGAAAAACAAGGTTTGACAAACGAAAAGTCCATGAAACAGAACATAACTGTGACAAGTATTTTGTTGGACCGTTTAGCTTTGATTACTGTGTGCATTCATTGTGCCATCGTTTCAACAAGCGTACGCAAAATCATTCATTTCCATCAAGAGTTGCATTACTTTTTCGCCAATATGTTGTAGTAACAATGGGAAAGCCTGTAAAGTCGACTCTATCACATCTCAAAGACTGTCAGTGAGGTTAAGGTCATGACTCTGTGGTGAAGATGATTCTTCGTGCTCCCTGACTGTACTCTTTCACAATTTGA
>NW_015739123.1:0-377 GCF_001515625.1 Sinocyclocheilus rhinocerous
ACACAACTCAACATCAGAAATCTGACCTAACCGACAACGCTGAAAAAGCGTCACCGGAACTGGAGAAAGGTTTAAGATTCTGACCATAACTCTACCATTTGAAACTGCACTCAATGATCGGGCTACCAATAACTGGCCCGGCAATACATCATCTTGACATGATTCTACCAAGCCCACATAATCCTTTCTATCAGGCCGAACACGTGCGCATGCCTCGATCACCACCTCTGACTGTGCTGGTATTATTTTTCGTTTTCCCTGCGGCCAGTAAATAGTGCTTATCTGTCCTGACTCATCAACAAAGTTTAACAAGTCCTCACACACAGAAAACATTTGGTTCCACACCTTGAGTTGTACTTCACTTTCTACCCCTAAAC
>NW_015739124.1:0-377 GCF_001515625.1 Sinocyclocheilus rhinocerous
CCACTGAACGTAAACAGCGTATGCTATTCTGTGTCAGCTGCGTCAATTTTAACCTTCACCTTCTTTTTGATTTGAGTGATCCACCTATCTGTCAAGCTAGCTAATGATTTTTAATGTGTGAATTCTTGATAAAATGCAGTTATTTTATGGGCTGTTGGCATTAATTGTGCTTGTGATGGAGCGGTAGTGGAGCACTCTCCACTCCTCGCTCCGCTCACATTCTCTGATTCCCAGTTGTACTTTCACACTTTACTAAGTAGTGATGGGAGAAATTAACCTTTTTAAAGCTTTGAATCAATTAAAACAACTGTCTCATTTAAAATGTCTACAAATTTATTTGCAAAGGTTTCAAAGCTTCACAAAGCAGTGCTTTGAAT
>NW_015739125.1:0-377 GCF_001515625.1 Sinocyclocheilus rhinocerous
TATAAGACACAATGTTCTCATCAAAACTGCTGATTCCATAATGCCCCAATCAACGGCCTGAGTCAGAGGATAATGTTGTTATGGGTGTGTCTCCCTGAATTATTTTTAGTGCAATTTAATGATGTATTTGGTTCCTCCCATTCTTACTTTCATCTTTGTATTCAGTATTCAACCTCATTATGCCACTTCCTGTTTATCAAGTAATCAAGAACAAGAATGTCAGTCCTTTAGAAGAACCAAGGGTCACATGATGCAGTTGTGCCAGGACTCCACATGCAGAGAGGGAATAATGTGAGTGTGGCTAGATCTACCAAGTTACCGCTATGCGGCCAGGCACGTCAGTTCCTTGGGCTATCTGGGTGACCTATTTCCTCCTA
>NW_015739126.1:0-377 GCF_001515625.1 Sinocyclocheilus rhinocerous
TCACTTCCTTGTTGGCTTCACGAGAGAGAGCGGGAGGTTGCCACTGGTGTCATTTAATGGTAACGTCATTTAATGGTAACTCTGGTGTCATTTAATGGTAACGTGCAAGTTAAATAAAATCAAATTTTGAGTTTTTTAATTGATTACATTATTATTATTATTATTAATTTTAATGATTTTGTCATTTAGGCCTATTTCGATTTAAACAGCGACATGACATTTCTTTTCAAATCTTCAAACCCCTTGGCATTTAATATGTTAAATCCTGTATAGCATTTATTTTTGGTGGAATATTGTTAAAATGCTGTAAACTTCTGTCCACAAAAATGTTGGAAATTGTACAACTGTGCGTAGCACACATTGTGCTCCCAAAACAT
>NW_015739127.1:0-377 GCF_001515625.1 Sinocyclocheilus rhinocerous
AAAACTCTCAGAGGGCCCACGGGCAAAAATAGCTTTCAATCGGCCCGAGCGTTTAGCCCTTTACAATTGCTGCAGTCTTCCATTATACATACTTAATACAGACACTCTCGGCGCTCACGCCAAAGCCACTTCTGGGCCTATAAAGAGAAAATCAGACTGGAGGAGCAGAATGCATTGGATCTGTTCAGTGTGTTATTCAGGAAATGATCTAAAGTGTGATGTTATTAACACAGCTGACTTTATGAGCGCTGTACGTACTATAAAGCACAGAAAACACGATTGTTCCTCTTCATGTATAATCTGATGTCAAGCTGATTGATTCTGAAACATCTACATGCAGTGTTTTTTCATTATATCGTCTCCAAAAGCACCAGGAA
>NW_015739128.1:0-377 GCF_001515625.1 Sinocyclocheilus rhinocerous
ACAGATTTGAGAAGTTTGTGAATAAGGCAGACTGTTAGTGAGACGGTTTGATGGTGATGCTGCTGGTTTTGTGAATGGGCTTCATTGAGCAGTGGATATTTAGATCACGTCTGATCTGTTGAGGACCAGACAGAATCTGTCATTCCTGTCAGACGGAGGAATGTGAACGAAATGAGGATAAGGGAGACTGAGGCAGTTTAGAGAAACTCTAAGCAAAAAAGTTATGGAAATCATAGGGAAGAATTAGCAACAAAGAGCAGAATCAAAGAGATGAGAAAGGAGCAAAAAGCGAAGGATCTTGCAGCAGGAGAGGGAAAAGAAACGGGCATGGTGGAGGAGATGCTGATGTCAGCACATGTCTCGGCTCTGTCCGTGTT
>NW_015739129.1:0-377 GCF_001515625.1 Sinocyclocheilus rhinocerous
AAGGAAAAATGACTGGAAAAGTGTAAAGAATTCAAAAACGTGAAGCGTGAAGCACAGTTAATGGTCTGGTTTCTACAACTTTCACTTAGGAGCAAAAAACTGCCTTTAAACTTGAAAGAAATGAAGATTTGAAATGTATTGTGATAATTATCGATATTGACTGATAAGATAATGATAATTTTTTTGGCCATATCGCCATATTTATATATATATAAAATATGCAAATATGTAAATAAAAATAATAAAACAACAAATATCGGCCTTTTAAGCTGCCTTTTAATTGGATATATCTGTGACAAATATAAACAAATATGACAAATTTATGATGTTACACACACACATTTATGACGTTATTTAAGTTTGCATTTTGATGCAAT
>NW_015739130.1:0-377 GCF_001515625.1 Sinocyclocheilus rhinocerous
CACAAAAACAGCTATTTTAAAATCAATTCTAAACTTTGCAGGAAAGTGTTACTAAAATGACTAAAACTGAAATAAAAACAAAGCTAAAAAACGAATAAAAATTACAAAAGAACATAACATTAAAACTTAAACTAAAATTGAAATGGAAGAGAAAAAAATAAAAGCTAATTCAAAATATGAATAAATAATATAATAGTATGAAAATAAAAGCACATAATAAAATTACTAAAACTTAAACTAAAATTAAAATGCAAAGCATTAAAGCTAATTTCAAATATTTATAAATACTATAATAGTATAAAAACAGTAAAAGCACATAACAAAATTATAACTAAAATAATAAAATATACTTTTATTATACGGAAAAGAGCAGCATG
>NW_015739131.1:0-377 GCF_001515625.1 Sinocyclocheilus rhinocerous
AAGATGGCTAAAGGGCCATGTGAATCTCTCAAAGAGGTTTGAATGAATTAATAAATAAATAATTAAATAATTAAATAAATAAATACGTTTATTATTGCATTATCATTGCAGAAGAAAAATTACTGTATTGAAGAAAAAATACTGTAATGGAATCTTGCATCTTAAATGTGATACTGTATCTTAATTGCTCTAAATCATTTTTAGTTATTCAGTATATAATTATTATAATTTATATTATAATTAGTATTATGAATTCAGACTTCTTGACTAAATAATTTTATGATCCACTGAAAAAAATAATAAAAAATATACGTATATTTACTAGTGCTGTCAAACGAGATTAATCGCATCCAAAATAAAAGTTTTTGTTTACATAA
>NW_015739132.1:0-377 GCF_001515625.1 Sinocyclocheilus rhinocerous
AGATATTTTTATCCCTAAAACTAAATCTCACAAAAATATGTAACACATCTTAATTTAAAAACTCATTTAATTTGAATGCATCGTACAAACTAGAGATTGACCGATAATCGGTTTTAGCAACCGATAATAGCTTTTCCTTAATGGTATATCGGTTTGGCAATATCAGATCCACCAATATTATAAATAAACGTGTTTAAAAATATGGGTGACTGACAGCGTTTGATAAGATGTGCTTATCATTTGCTACAGATGCCCTATTCACTTTAAATACTCAAAATAGTACTGTCAGCAAGTATTTTATAACCTATTCTAGATGGCAACAAAAATATTAATAATGTCATTTGAAAGGGACTGTATTTACTATTTTCTTTGCAACT
>NW_015739133.1:0-377 GCF_001515625.1 Sinocyclocheilus rhinocerous
GAAGCTCCTGGACATCCATCAGGCCCTGAACAGCGACCCCGTGGACATCGAGACCCTGCGGTGGGCGGCTGTGAGCGAAGGCGGTTTGCTGACGGATGGCATCAGAAGAAAAGTTTGGCCCAAACTCCTCAGTATCAGTGTGTACAATCTACCTGCCAAACCCTGTAAGTATGTGTTTGGGTTCGTGTGGAACGTACCACAATAACGTCAGTATTTTAAAAAAAAACTTTTTTCTTATTTCCCTCATTTAAAGCCAAAGATGTCCGAGAAGACCACAAAGACTACAGACAGGTGGTGCTTGATGTCAGGAGATCAATGCGGCGTTTCCCGAAAGGTCAGTATCTGATAAATGAGTCAAAGAACATGACACACCATCA
>NW_015739134.1:0-377 GCF_001515625.1 Sinocyclocheilus rhinocerous
AAGGGGTCTAGAAGGCTCAACCCGCCTCGCCCCATCACTGTCCCTTCATGGGATCTGCCCACAGCTCTGAAGAGCCCTCTATTTGAGCCACTACAGTCCAATGACCGTCGTCCCCTGATGCTTAAGACTGCTCTCCTACTAGCGTTAACATCGGTAAAGTGTATGGGAGATTTGCAGGCGCTGTCTGTGAGCCACCTGCGGCTGGCTGGGCCTTGCCGTCCACATTTGCCAGTTTTATAATCTGGACATCTTCCAGATTATAATAATTATGCAGTCCTTTCTGCATAAACAGGGTACTCTGTCATATGACAAAACCAGTGCTGGGCGTTTGTCTTCTTCATGTACGCCCTTGGCCCTCAGTAAGTTCCGATGCTGTA
>NW_015739135.1:0-376 GCF_001515625.1 Sinocyclocheilus rhinocerous
CTTCAGAAATCATTCTAATATGCTGATTTGGTGCTCAGTTATCAATTATTATTGGTGATCAATTATTAATAATGGTTCTTATTATTAGCAATGTTGAAAACAGTTGCTTAATATTTTTATGGAAACTCTGATATATTTTTTTCAGGATTGTTTGATGAATAGAAAGTTCAGCCAAATATTGAAATATTGTGTAACATTATAAATGTCTTTACTGTTACTTTCAATCAATTAAATGCATCCTTGCTAAATAAAAATATTAATTTCATTTTTCTTTTCTTTCTTATTTTTTTTTTCAAATCTTACCCCAAACTTTTGATGGTACGCTTTTCATTAAAATATGAAGCAGCACAACTGTTTTCAACATTGATAATAATCA
>NW_015739136.1:0-377 GCF_001515625.1 Sinocyclocheilus rhinocerous
TGACTGTGAAAGGTATTGCTTTGGTTTTGAAGAGGAGTTGAAAATTACAGCACATGTGTTACTATGTAATTTGAACACAAGGAGACATTCGTCTGCTCTTTTTTCCTGAGGGTTGAACATCACTGCTTTGTACACACCTGTGGCTCTGTGGGGAGACCTGTTGAGTGGGCCTTGTTTTAGAGGAATTAGGTCCGATATGCTTGTCCTTGAACCTGGCCTATGCACTTACCTCAGCTTGACCAAAAAATGTCAACTGAAGCGGCTATTTATATAACTAGAACAATCAAACCCTGTCACATCGTGTTACAAAACACACTGCCTCAGTTTGCATGCTTCCGTTTCAGCTGTTTGCTTTGTGCTGTGTGAATGAATGTCTA
>NW_015739138.1:0-377 GCF_001515625.1 Sinocyclocheilus rhinocerous
CCTTTGGCAGATTCCTGCAGTACCACACAGCGGACACCAACCTCAGTCTTCATGCAGATCTTTGTTCTGCAGCTTGTGTACACTTCCTAGAGTTCATTACAGCGCAAAAGAAGGACTGATCCAGGCTGGTGAACAAGGAGAGCACTTAAAAGAGGTACAATTAATTGTTTGAACCAAGCAGAACAAAAGAAGTGGCCAGGCACATCTGCATTTCCTTTGTGTGCTCCTGGTAGGGGGTATTTGATCAGATGCTGTGAAGATACTGAACAAAAACAACAAAGAAATACTGTGATGTGTTAAAATATTTTTATCTTGGTTGTCATAGACATGACCTGCTGACCCAGCCACTGCAAGGTAGACCACAGGACTGCTGGGCT
>NW_015739139.1:0-377 GCF_001515625.1 Sinocyclocheilus rhinocerous
GTACACCCCCCTAAGCTCACAGAAATTGTTTGACCCAAGTCCTCAGCAGCCAATGACACTGACCCGTTCAAGCTGATTTTTAATGCATACTTCATGCATATTTAACACGTATTTCATGTGTATTTCAGGCTATTTAACAGGTTGAATACACGTGTATTTAACGCCCTGATTTTTCACGCGTAAACGACACGTATTAAACGCGTTAAATACGTGTTGTTTACACATGAAATAGCGTGTTTAACGCGTTGTTGACCCGTTAAAATTAACGTGTTTTTGGCCCTTTTGGCCTTCCATACAGTGACTGTCACAAGATTGCGCTCGCGCTCCGTTCGTCTCACTAGGTGCGTTTCCATTACCCTTCAAATTGCGCAAATTGA
>NW_015739140.1:0-377 GCF_001515625.1 Sinocyclocheilus rhinocerous
CTGTTTGATCAAAATTATTGCTAGGGACAATTTAGTCGCTAGATATTGGTAGGCACATGTCATAGCGTTTCTACTAAATTCTACAACCTTGATGTTGATTAAGAATTGTGTGTAAAAATTATTAATTGTATAATTTTGATAAAATAATTATATTATTAATAATTATTATTAGAATAAATAAATGTATATAATATAATACAAACAAATAAATAAATGAATAAATAAATATATTTTTTAATTAACTTCAAACTGGCGTGTTCAGGGTGTAGACTGTGATGATTATGTTTTCTGTCTTTTACTATTGTTGCTTGTCAGATTGTGAGATGACACCAGTGGGATCGTGGGTAAAAGCTCAGGCAGACTAAAGACTTTGACAC
>NW_015739141.1:0-377 GCF_001515625.1 Sinocyclocheilus rhinocerous
TGTCTGAAATCAGTTTTATTAGGTGCCTCTGTGCACAAACGCTTAACTGTTGAAAAGGACTATATTTAGATGTATATTTGCCGCTGTGTGTAGTGTTTTACCTGTATGGTATAATTAAAGGTCTTCCACACAGAAAGAAAACAGAAAAGCTACTGTAAAAGTGAGTGTGATTTGTATTTGTTGTGATGTACTGCTTTATTCATCTCAGATTGTAAGAAATAAAACCGTTGCAGATTTTTATAATCCTACATCAATGTTCCTGACTCAAATAAACTATTTCTACCGCAGACACGTATAAGTGAGATCTCTGCTAATGATCATGTAAGGCTGGACTCATAAGTGTTACTGTTAACATCGCTGATTTTATGTTAATAGTT
>NW_015739142.1:0-377 GCF_001515625.1 Sinocyclocheilus rhinocerous
ATTGGGCATACAAAAAGATTGAATATGTGCATATTTAAAAAAAATTATAATAATATTTGCAAATAGTTTAAATTGATTACTTCCCAACTAGAATTAGACCTAGCATTACACCTTCAACATTCTATTTTTTTAATGTACTTTATAAAAATAAATTGGTCCCCCCAATGTTTAAAACATGGTTACAGCCTTGCTGTAATGGACAACTTTAGTATTACAGCCTTCATCTGTCAGTTGAAATGACCTCCAAGCATCAGAAATGAATGAAACTAAGCATGTTTGCGCAAAATGACGGCTTCTCCATATGTAAAAACAAGGTATTGGGAGATACGAGGGTCTGTATTACTTACTATTGGAGAAAGTGTAACGGTCGGCTTGGA
>NW_015739143.1:0-377 GCF_001515625.1 Sinocyclocheilus rhinocerous
GAAAGAATACAAGCGCTCAACCCTCAACGAGCTCGTCGATTATGTTACAGTCAGCCGAGGATACCTCACAGAACAGGCCTACCCAGAGGTCGTCAAAATGGTAAGTGAAAACACGCATAGAGTCAAATCAATGTGCATAATCTCTCTGTGAGCCGGATTCATACATTTTCTAAATGGTATAATGTGAATTTGTATTTCAATAATCAGTGTAGCCTATCAGAGTCAGACTTTTGGCTAGCAACAGTAATATTATGAAATATTATTACAATAAAAAAAAAACTGTTTTAATGTATTTTTAAAAAGTATTTTGTTAAAAATGTATTTTATTCCTGATTACTCCAGTCTTCAGTGTCACATGATCCTTCATAAATCATTCT
>NW_015739144.1:0-376 GCF_001515625.1 Sinocyclocheilus rhinocerous
ACACACACACACACACACACACACACTCACAAAGCCCTGTCACACACGCGGAGGAGAGCTCACGAAACAGCAGAACCCTCTCTACCGCACAGACGCGAGCGAGGAAGCGCGGCTCTCGCGTAACGTCACGCTGCGTGACTGACTTCTGCGGCTGAGCTGAGAGAGAAGTTTGTGTTCGGCGGAGCGTGGGGCGGGGCTTGCGGACAAACTCCGCCCACTACGCGCTCACGCAGCCTGCGTCTGCACGCGTTCCGAGCGCCCTACATAGACTGCATGATAGACACGCTCTGAGCACAAAACTAGGGTTATTGAAACAAATAATTAAGGGTTTTTAAATGAAACTACAAACGTCTATCTATCTATCTATCTATCTATC
>NW_015739145.1:0-377 GCF_001515625.1 Sinocyclocheilus rhinocerous
ATCAATGGATCCTCTGCAGTAAATGGGTGC
Organism: Sinocyclocheilus rhinocerous; assembly: GCF_001515625.1. Classification (NCBI taxonomy): domain Eukaryota; kingdom Metazoa; phylum Chordata; class Actinopteri; order Cypriniformes; family Cyprinidae; genus Sinocyclocheilus; species Sinocyclocheilus rhinocerous. The sequence continues at coordinate 31 of NW_015739145.1, forward strand.
CGTCAGAATGAGAGTGGAAACATTTCATAAAAACATCACAATAATTCACAAGTTATCCAACTCCAGTCCATCAGTTAATATTTTGTGAAGTGAAAAGCTGGAGAAAGCAATATTATGGACAAAAGAACTTTGGCATTTTAGCCAGAAGCGATGGTTCAAAAAGAAATGTCTTGATGGATTTGTTTATTACAGACACGCATTAATTAATTAATTGCTCATTAATTAATGAATTACTTTTAGAATACTTTTTGAGTGCAAAGAAAACGAAAATGACATAATTTATTTAACTATTTATTTTCCGGCATTTTGGAGAGTACCCAAGAGCGTAATCGACGTAATCAGCGTTG
>NW_015739146.1:0-377 GCF_001515625.1 Sinocyclocheilus rhinocerous
TACAGATGTACACAGAGGAACATACGCATCTCACCTGTTTAGCCTCTTTTAATAGCAGCGAGAAAATTTTGACTGCTGGTCCAATTCACATTGAAAACGAAGTACAACAGACTTGAATTCATGCATAACATTAAATAATGTTTGTACAAAATGAATTACAAATGCTCTTGCATTACACTGTAAATGTCCATGAACTTCTTTGTATCCCTTCCATAATGAATGTATTTGCCCAATGCTGATGTCAGATAGTGTTCAAAACACATTAATGCTTTATTTACTCTTAGGAATGTGTGAGACTAGACATGCTTTGATCATTTGTATGGCACAGTTTTTCAGCAGATCATTTTGAAAAGAAAAGACGGGACATAAAAAAAAAA
>NW_015739147.1:0-377 GCF_001515625.1 Sinocyclocheilus rhinocerous
ATCTTGGATCTGCGAGTCTTGAATCGGGCCCTTCACAAGCTCCCATTCAAGATATTGACACAGAAATGTATTATCAAATGCGTTCAAGCCCAGGGTTGGTTTGCAGCAATCGACCTGAAGGACGCGTACTTTCATGTCTTGATCCTTCCTCGTCACAGACCGTTCCTACGGTTTGCGTTCAAAGGTCGGGCATGGCAGTACAAGGTCCTCCCCTACGGGCACTCCCTGTCCCCCCGTGTCTTCACAAAAGTCGCGGAGGGTGCCCTTGCCCCACTATGGGAAGTGGGCGTCAGGATCCTTAACTATCTCGATGACTGGCTCATCATGGCCCAGTCACGAGAGGAGTTGTGCGATCACAGGGACCTGGTGCTTCGGCA
>NW_015739148.1:0-377 GCF_001515625.1 Sinocyclocheilus rhinocerous
AAAGGACTTTGTGTAAGCTATTTAATTGAGGATTCTGTTAAAGGGGTTTTTATGATCTCGGTTAGGGGTGTTGGACCATAATAATTGAGACGCTATGTTTAACAGGAAACAAGGGATGATTTATGAAATACCTGTAGGCCTACTGTCATTATAGTTAATGATGAAGCATTCATAAATTGAGTTTGTATTAAATAAACAATGTTTTAATAAAATTGTATTAAAGTGTTCAAACAATACAACAATTTTAACAAAGAACAACTGCTGGAAAAGTGCATTTACACACTGTAATTAACTCTAAATGTTTTACACACTATATTTAACAGGTACTGCCTGTTGTTTGTAAATTACAAAAGTTATTGTGCATTATAAAAAAAAAA
>NW_015739149.1:0-377 GCF_001515625.1 Sinocyclocheilus rhinocerous
ATTGTGCCCATTGTGTTGTGCTAATTTCGTTGTGTTGTGGCTTGTTTACATTGTATTGTGGAGATTTTGTATTGTTGTGCATTACTGGTCCACCTTAAATTGTCATTATTAACTAACTATTAACTATGACTTTTGCCTCAATAAACTCATAATTTGTTGCTTATTAAAAATTAGTTAGTTTTTTTTTAAGTATGGTCATGCATGATAATGCATTAATATGTGTTTTATAAGTACTAACAAAACAGCCAATATTTAAGTCATATGAATGCTAATAAGCTAGTTAATAGTGAGACACTAAACTACACCTACACTAAAATGTTACCCTGTTTGATTACCAACATTCTTCAAAATATCTTCTTTCATGTTTCACAGAAGAA
>NW_015739150.1:0-377 GCF_001515625.1 Sinocyclocheilus rhinocerous
TAATACATTAATGTGACAGAATTTTTACTTTTTGGACTCATATTTCTACTGAACTTTCTATGCGAGGACAACATCCACATCCACACAAACTCTGATAGAGATGTTGAAGCTCGTTGACCTGCTTCATACTGAGGCTGAAATCCCCTTGAGAAGCTCCATCTGCCTCCTCTTGTCCTTTGCTCTGTTAATGGTCATTTTAAATAGCCGGCAGTACATCTCCATGGCAACAGGAGTGTCATCGTTGCCGGGCACTGGGTATGTGATGAGACTGGGGTTACAGTTAGAGTCCACAATCCCCACCGTGGGAATATTCATTTTGGCCGCGTCCCGGATGCCGACGTGCTGCTGGAAGACGTTATTGAGTGTGGAGAAGAAAC
>NW_015739151.1:0-377 GCF_001515625.1 Sinocyclocheilus rhinocerous
TTAAAACTAGTGCAGTATTTGGTGTGCTAAATGTACAGGTAGACTGACCTGTTTATCAATGAACTCTCGTGTGTCTTTCTCCATGTGTTCTTCATACAGGTTTGTGGTCATATTCATTAAACCGATTTTAGACAAACCGAAGTCAGTCAGTTTAATGTGCCCCATTGATGTAATGAGCAAGCTGAAGACAGGAAACAAACACAGTGAATGCAATATTTGCAGGATGTGGAATCATGCGTAATTGCAGGATTACATCAAGCAGCTCTTACTTGTCAGGTTTGAGATCCCTGTGCACAATGCCATAATTATGAAGATACTCTAGTGCCAGAACCGTCTCTGCAAAGTACATTCTGGCCATGTCCACCGGCAAGGGACCC
>NW_015739152.1:0-377 GCF_001515625.1 Sinocyclocheilus rhinocerous
ATGAACAATAAATATGAACAATTTCCAAATAATTATTAAAAATGAAAATAAACACATTAATAATGCTATAAAATAATATTAAATAAAAAAGTAAAGTAAATGTAAAAACCTTGATGAATCAATAATATTAATAAAGAACAAAAATAAAAAATAAAAATCTTAAAAATTGTATAATTCATTTTAAATAATTCCAAGAATGAAAATCCATATTAAAATTTTAATTTCATAATAATTAACGTTAAATAAAAATAAAAAAATACATAATTTTTTCTTTCGCCTAACGATCAATAATAACTTTTACCTTTCAAACAATTTGCAACTTAGACCATATGGGTGGAGAGTAGGGATGCACCGATACCACTTTTTCCAGTACTCGC
>NW_015739153.1:0-377 GCF_001515625.1 Sinocyclocheilus rhinocerous
TGGGAAGCTGACCTTTAATTCACAGTCCTGTGATCACTGCTCTACTGTGCGTTGAACGATAGCGGGTGTTTGGGCACAAGGTGTCATAAAACAGGCTCCCCAAAACAAAGTCATTATCATCAAAGCATCTCTGCGGGGAAAATCTGAACCTCGGCAGGGAAGCCACTGGGACAGTTTCAAAGCCACTAGTTTATGTACATGACAGTGGACCCAAAAAACAAAAAACACAAGAATGAGAGCAAGAATGTCCCACACAGCCAGAGGCTAAACACTTAGCATAAGGAGGAGGAGAAAGACTTGAGATGTAGCAGAACAAAGATGGGTGTAAACAACAAGGCTCTGTTCTGATTGAAGGGGTGGAGGGCCTGCATATGGGG
>NW_015739154.1:0-377 GCF_001515625.1 Sinocyclocheilus rhinocerous
AAAAAAAAAAAATTTAAGATTTGCATTGAATGAAGGACCACAGGGCTCTTCAACTCCGGGCCTGGAGGGTCAGTGTCTTGCAGACTTTAGTACCAATCCCAGTTGACCCACCTGTCTGTAATTTCCAAGTAGTTCTCAACACTTTGGCTGTGGTTGGATTTAACCAATCTGTGGGATTTGCCAACTGGGGGGTGGAGTTGAAACAGAGACTTGCATTTGGACACTTTCTGCTTCCTGTAGTTACGCTTATGTTGCGTACTTTATCACAGATGAAATGGATTAGATTCAATATTTGTCAAATAAACACACATTTCAGACATTCTCATGTAGCAACAGGAACCGTTTTTCTACAGTTCTTCATATACTGCTTAATCCAG